>NC_042616.1:48452237-48740599 GCF_901001135.1 Rhinatrema bivittatum | reverse complement strand
AGGCTTGGGGGTAAATTTTCAAAAGATACACGAGTACATGCTGTTTTAAAAACCACAACATACGTACGTAAACCCGCCAAACTCATAGAAGTGAGGACTCTAGGAAGGGATGGTGTTATCGACCTTCATGAGCCAGAAGGTACAGAAACCACAGATCAGTCAAACAGTTGCCTGGAAAGTTTGTAGGGAAAGGGGAAAATGCTTACTGGAGTTTTATGGGGAGAGGGGAATGGAGGGATAAAATACTTACTGGGGTCTCAGAGGGAGGGGAGAAAATGGGGAGGGTGCTTACTGGGGGATTGGAGGGAGGCAGAGAGTGATGACTGGGGGTTGGTGTCAACTCTGGAGAGATAAGAGGTAGAGTAGTGGTGGTGGTGGTCATGCCTGGAGTAGGGGGCAAAGAGTGAGTGAATTAGGAGATAGCTTGCACAGCCCCTCCCCTATCAATATTGCCTTGCAGGGGTTGTGAGAGGAAGAGAGAGAGACACACACACACAGAAGGGGTTGCTAGGTATCAGATGGTGATGAAAGCCACCTCCAGCTCTTCAATCTCAAGGGTACCACCCATTAAATTGCAAGAGGGTCCGATTCTGTCTGATTTGCCTTAGGTCCTGCAGCCCCCTGAGGACCAGCCCTTCCTTCAGTCTCTTTCTAGTCTCTCCTCAGCCCAAAACTAACCATGCTACAACAGCAACTCTTCTTGACAAGCCACAAAAGTGATTCTGCATAGGCCAGTATCGGGAGCTAAATTTTAGGCACCCAGGACACCCAACACTCAGAGTGTCTCCAACCCTGCACATAAGCACTCAGTTATATAAACACAATTATATCCAAACAATGCTGGACATTTTAATAACTTTCTCTTTACAGCAGTAACTATGGGCCCCTGCTATCTGCACTGTCACCTGCTTATAGAGATGTAAATATCCCATTTCCCATCCTCAAATCTCAGCACCTAGTGCAAAGCTACTTCACCTTTCTGTTGCAGATGTATTTCCTCAGAGCAGAATTTTCCTGTGTTACAGTCTCTCTGAGTATCTCCGTTTATATAATCCTGTATCTCCTGAGAAGGGAGGAGAAAAGGAGAAGATATGCACACAGGCACCCACACACATACCAAAGAAGTATGTGAAATGTGCAGAATTAGAGCCAACACCCTTACAGGTCTCTCCAGAAATGAAATACGACTCTGTTTATTGTAAAGTTTCTGGTGTGCACTCCACAATCTTACTACATTTGTAACTCGACCATCCTTACCATTAAACCCTGGGAAATACTAGATAGAGTAGGATATTGGATGAGGGGAGGACCCATTCAAAACTATTCCCTCCTTTTGAGGGATCTGGGAATGGCCATCCTCTTAGGACCCTTTACAACAGTTTTTTCCCTGAGAGTCTAGAGACAGTCTTCTGTAATTTTTGGAGAGTTAGGAGGTGTAGGTGCTTAACTTTGTTGCATTTTCTGGCCCAGTCAGAGGGAACAGGCTAACCCAGCCTAGGAATCCTAACCAGGATCAGGAGGGTGGTCCTGCCAATCTACTCCCCTCTGAGTTATTTTGGGGGATTTTGACCTTTTTCTTGGTAGGAGCCCTTGCTGGACACCTGGGCCTTTCCTGGTTTCAGGCAATGAGGAACCCTGTGTTCGGGATGCCCAGGGATAGGGAAGATCTGCCCATCCCATGTGGTGACCTGCTGGCAAGAGATGGTAATTTCAGTTAGGGAAGAGAGCATTACGTTGAGACATCCAGGAGGAGGATTTCTTGGCTGCCCCTTCCTACCTGCATGGAGCAGGGTAAGAAAACCGGTTTCCAGGGGATCCCCCTATTGGGGTCCCAAGGAGAGTCAGAGACTGAACTAAATCTATAGAAGTGGAAGACCTGCATGGATTCCAGAGGATGCCTATCAGGAGTCTTCAGCCCCTGGGAAGAGAAAGTTTACTGTCTGTGCAAGGTCAGGATTTTTGAACAATTTGTGGAAGGGGGATTTACTGACCAGCTAAAAAGGTTACCCTGCCCATCAGGACTTTTCTCACCTAATCCAGGAGGATTATTTATTTATTTGTTTTGGGGGTTTTTTGTATATAGACATTTGATTGAGATATCACATTGGTCACATATACTGAACATAAATAAGACAGTGGCTGCTTTATTTTCACATTGTAAGTTATAGAATATTTAGTATAGGTTAACTTACATATAACTTCGAAATGTTAACATTTTAGCATGTGACTTGGTGAAAAATAAAATAAAAATGACATAGAGATTTAACTATTTACAGAGACTTTTTAACAATTGGAGCATCTAGGGACGTTGACTGGGAACTGGTGTGTTATCGGGATGTCAGGGAACCAGTATTTTTGGATATAAATCAAGACATATACCAACATTAATATTTGTGCCTTGTTGTAAACCGTTGTGATGATACCTAGCATAACGACGGTATAGAAAAGATTTTAAATAAAAAAAATAATAAAATAAATGAAGGTAAAAGATTGACATTAGGGTGATGTGCATTTACAATATGGTATGGATTTACAGGGAAATTTGGGGCAAGACGGGGGGGTTTAGCGGGGGAAATGGTTGATATATTTGTGCTGGTAGGGTTCAATGTTTGGTGGGAGATGCATTTATCGGGGTGGAATCATGGCGATATGGTATGATTCCTCGTCTACTGAAAGAGTTCTGCACAGATAGAGGTGAAGATTGTAATCAAGAGAAGAGCGACTGTGGTGCTGTAAACATTTATTGTTCCATCTGCAACTATTTCATTCAGCTGGAACACTGACTAGCAGAATCTTTAAGTGCTCCACCAAACTCTGCATAATAAAATTGCCGCCGGCGCCAGAGTCTACCAGGGCTAGCGTGTGGAATTCCCCCACCGCCGACGTTAGTGCCCACTGGTAGCGTAGTGGAGGTGCTGGAGAAGTTAGGCCCAGGAAGAGACCTCCTTCAGGTCCTAGGCCCGGGAGTTTTCCGGTCGTGCTGGGCAGGTGGCTATATGATGGCCCGCTGTGCCGCAATAAAAACAAAGGGCTTCCATTATTCGCCGGTGACGCTCGCGAGTGGATATTTTTCCACGACCCAATTCCATGGGCTCGTCAGGCGGAGGTCGAGAGGTTCCCGATCTAGCCTTGGGAGAGGGCGAGCGTTGGGGGCGCCGGGAAGGATTTGCGGCTTTCGGTGACATCTGGGCCTCTTGATGGCGCTCTTGGTGACGCCGATCTATGCGTTCCGCCAGATCAATAAGAGCGTTCAAGGATCTCGGATCTTCCCTGCCCACGAGCTCGACTTTAATCCTGGGACTCAGCCCCTGCAGAAAGATTGTGTGCTGACAATCAGGACCCCAGCCGAGCTCCGAGGACAGGGTTCGGAAGTCTATGGCATATTCAGCCAGTGTCCTTGACCCTTGGCGTAGCTGAAGCAACTTCGGCCCTGCGGACACTTCTTGAGTAGGGTCCCCGAAGTTCATCCGGAACAACTCCCAAAAGTCTCTTAAGTTCCGTAGAACGGGGTCATCCCGTTCCCAAAGAGGGAAAGCCCATTCAAGGGCCTTCCCTTCGAGAAGAGCCAGAACAAAGGTCGTCTTGGTGGCATCATCTGGAAAGAGGGCCGCTTGCAGGCAGAAGTGCATATTGCACTGGTTAATGAAACCCCTGCAGGCCCGAGGTTCCCCAGAAAAACGCGGCGGTGTAGGTAAGCGGATCTCGGAACGAGCCTCGGAGGCCACAGGTGGAGATGGCAGTGTGGGGTTCATGGGCCCCAGGGCCTCAAAGCGTCGATTCATGCTCTCCACTGTGGAAACCAGGGCATCCAAGGTCCTTTGCTGGTCCATCAGGCGCTGGGCCATTCCTGGAATGGCCTGGCGGGCGGATGCTTCCGCCTGGTCCATGGTCTTGGCAATCTGTTATGCTCAGGCTTGTGAACCCTTGGGCCGATGGGAGGATGGAATACCTTAGGAGGAAGATCCGTAGGTTCTCCCGTCGGGTGGCAAGGCAGGAACAGAGGACGTGACCAGCGGACCCTCGGCACTGCAGACAGAGGTGACTGTGGAGGCAGACGAAGAGTCGTGACGTCGAAGAACGGAAGTGTGTCTTCGCCACTGGAAGTCCGCGGTCCCCCCAGGAGGAGCCCATAGGGACCTGAACCGCTGGGACTTAGGTGGACCTTTGAGAGGTCATGAAGTTCAGTGCAAGGGCTGACCGGAGCTTCACCCCTGGAAGCCCGCGGTCCCCCCGGGAGGAGCCTTTAGGGATCCGGGCCACTGGGACTTAGGCGGGCCCTTGGAGACGATGGTCAAGAAGAAGTCCAAGGTCAAGTGCCAGAGGGTCGTTGCTTACCAGTCCGAGGTCACACACCGAGGGATCACCGCTAGCCATTCCGAAGTCACACACCAGGGAATCACCGCTTGCCAATCCGAAGTCAATACTAGGAATCACCGCTAGCCAATCCGAAGTCACACACCAGGAATCATCGCTAGCCGATCCGAAGTCGGGGACCAGGAATACCAAGATGAAACAGGAACAAGGATGCAAAGCACAAGAATTCACCAAAGCAAGCAGACCTGACTAACCACGGAAGTTGCCAAGTCAAGGAATGAGCAGAGGAAGCCTCCTTTATGTTTTAATTCTTTTAGAAGCCATCCAGTCCTGGGGATTTGTTGCTCTTTAGTTTGTCTATCTGATCTATTAAATCTTCCATTATCACAGAGATTTGTTTTAGTTGCTCAGAATCTCTACTCTTAAAGAATGTGTCAGGTGCAGGTATATTCCCAACATCCACCTCAGTAAAGGCTGAGGCAAAAAATTGATTCACTATTTCCTTGTCATCCCTGAGCATCCATTTTGCCCCTCGGTCATCTAGTGGCCTGAATGACTCCCTCACAGTCTTTTGCATCAAATACACTTGAAAAAGTTTGTATTATTAGTTTTTGCCTTTCTGGCAAGCTTCGTCTCACATTCTCTTTTGGCCTTTCCTACTATTGTTTTACATCTAACCTGCCAGTGCTTATGCTCTTGCCTTTTTTCATCATTTGGGTCTGCTTTCCATTTTTTGAAAGTGTTGGTGTTTGAGGTAGTTGTGGGTGGATCCTTGGGCCGGTGGCAGATGACCACGCCCCCAGGGGGGGAAGATCCCGAGAGGGACCACCGATCAGGCTCAGAGTATGGAGACAGACACACACTAGTTCTTTTATTAGACAGTATATGGAACCACCAGAGGTGGCAGTAGTGAGCTGGAACGCCCGGCTGGGCTGTAGTCCCTCAGAGACTGGAACAGCGATCCTCGATAACTGAGCTGTAGAGAAACTGAAGATAATGAGTAGGCAGGGTATGCAGAGTTCAGGAACAGAACCTTGATGGTAATACTCACACAATAGTCTCTTAGAAGCAGCCCAGGAGCTGGAAAGGAGTAGGCCCTTGAGGAGCGAATACCTGGTTCCAGGGAACGCTCTGAGAGAGAGAGATGGTAACTCACTGGTGTTGTAGGCAGCGATGACTTTCTGGCAGAAGTGTCCGGGTACGTGGGCCCTCGAGGAACGAGTACCGGTTGCAGACTGCGATCTGAAAAGCAAAGAGAAAGCGAGGCCCCCGAGGAGCGGGTACCCCTGGTAAGTCCAAGGAGGCAGAGGATATCCGGTGAGGATAACATCACCTCAGGGGGACGCCCCTGAGATTCACGCCACTGCTGGTACTTGAGTCGGGGCCACGCGTGCGCCCTTAGGCTGCTGGGAAACATAGCGGAGTGCAGCGTCTAGCCGGTCCGGGGACGCCAGAGGAGAATGGCAAGATGACGCCGCGGCAGCCAAACTTCCAACAGGCTAAGAGGGAGTCGCCAAGGAGGTAAGGTGGGCGAAGTGGAGTCGTCAGGCAACAGAAAGATACCCTTTTAGCTTTAACTGCCTCCTTTACCTCACTATTAAACCATGTTGGCAGTTGTTTGGGCTTCTTTTGACCTTTTTTTATAATGCATGAATACATTTTATTTGGACTCCTAAAAAGGTACTTTTAAATGATGTCTATTCCTCATGCAAACGTCTATCTTTTGCAACTGCTCCTTTTAGTTTTTTCTAACTAATTTCATCATTCTATCATAGTCTCCCTTTTTAAAGTTATATGCTACTGCTATAGTTTTACCGGTACTTAACATTCTCCCTCCAATGATTATGTCAAATTGATTGCATTAGGATCACTATTGCTTAGTGGCCCTATAAGGACTTATAAGAGTATATTGGGGCCTGTCAGATACTGCCCATTTCCCCACCTCCTCTATGGGGTTGGCAGTGCTACAGAAAATTACCACTTATTTTACCTTAAAAATGATCTGAGAAGCCCAGGAATTCAGAAACGTTTAACTCAGAATATAAAAAAAACTTGTATTATAAGACAGTCATATTTACTACTAGGAATAATAAAAACCACTTAGCAGCACACTCAACAACAAACATTTATTTATTTATTTATTTATTTATTTATTTTAGATTTTTATATACCGGCATTCAAGACATCAGTCACATCATGCTGGTTCACATAAAACAGGGGTGCAAAGTAAACATAACTATAACAATGGTGCTGAAAAGGCAGTTACATATAACAAGGTGATAAGAACTTGGCTTAGAAGGAAGAGAAAGGACAGGTTATTAATTCACACAAGTAAAACGATAGAAGATAAGGTCAACCATAGTGTAGATGGAGATTAGGGGTGGCTTGGAAGTATTAGATCAATTGGCGTCTGGGAAGGCTTGTATGAATATCCAGGTCTTTAGTCTTTTTTTGAAGGTTGAGATGCATGGTTGTGTTCTGAGATTTGAGGGGATGGAGTTCCATAACGGTGGGATGGCTGTAGAGAAAGCTCGGTCTCTTAGTGTGCTGTGTCTGGTAGATTTGGACGGTGGTACCTGTAGCGAACCCTTGTAAGCATCTCTTGTCGGTCTTGACGAATTGTGTAGTTGGAGAGGGATCTGTAGGTCAATGGGAGCCAGTTGGTGGATGTTTTTGTATGTGGTAAGAATGGCCTTGTATATTATTCTAAAGTGTATAGGTAGCCAATGGAGGCTCTTTAGAATGGGGGTTATGTGGTCCCTTCTCCTGGTATTTGTCAGAATTCGTGCAGCTGCGTTTTGCACCATCTGAAGCGGTTTGGTGTATGAAGCGGGAAGGCCAAATAGGATGGTGTTACAATAGTCTAATTTTGAAAAAATGATTGCTTGCAGAATGGTTCTGAAATCTTGGGCATGGAAAAGAGGTCTAATTCTTTTCAGCACTTGTAGTTGATAGAAACAGTCTTTGGTGGTTTTGTTAATAGTGGCTTTGAAATTCAGGCGATTATCAACTAGAACTCCTAGGTCTCTCACTTGTGTGATTGTTTGCGTGGCTTGCTGTGCAGAGGTGATGGTGTTGTTCTCTGAGGCAATGAGCAGTAGTTCAGTTTTGCCGGAGTTTAATACCAAGTTTAGGCTGGTGAGGAGGAGTTTAATTTTTTGAAGGCATGTATCCCAGTAAGCCAGAGTTTTTGCGAAGGAATCCTTAATGGGTATCAGGACCTGGATATCGTCCGCATAAAGGAAGTGTTTGAGGTTGAGGTCGGTCAGTAGTTGGCATAACGGTATAAGGTAAATGTTAAATAAAGTAGGAGACAGGGAGGACCCCTGTGGGACTCCTACTGACGACGGGTGTAGAGAGGATTCTTTGTTCTGGATCTTGACCTTGTATCCTCTGTTACTGAGAAAGGATATGAACCAAGATAGTGCTGTGCCTGAGATGCCTATGGAGGTTAACTGGTTAATGAGTAGGGAATGATTGACGGTGTCAAAGGCTGAAGAAAGGTCCAGTAGGATCAGTAAGAAGGCTTGCCCTTTGTCGAGGCCCAGGATGAGGTGATCTGTTAAGGAGATGAGGAGGGACTCCGTGCTTAGTGTTTTGCGGAATCCGTATTGTGATGGGGATAGGAGGTTATTTTCTTCAATGTAGTTTGAGAGTCGGGTGTTCACCAATTTCTCCATAATCTTGGCTATGAAGGGGAGGTTGGCGATCGGTCTGTAGTTGTTTGGGTCATTAGGATCTAGATTAGGTTTCTTGAGTAGTGGTTTGAGAGAGGCCAATTTTAGGTCATCTGGGTAAGATCCTTGTGTTATTGAGCAATTTATGATGTACATTTATGATGCACATTTGACAATTGTGCATCAAAAAATGCATCCGTATCCAGCAAGCTCAGATAAAACGCCCAAAATTAGGATGCCCGAGTATAGGATGCCTAGTAGATTTGAGTTTGAGACAGTGGGGTCCATAGACAGGAGCACCACAGGCTAGTTTCCTGCTCAATCCCGTCATGCTGTCTCCAGCATGCCAGTGGTCTTGGAACTATTAAAGATGTTCCCGGGGTGCCCCAGCAGGAATTTATTGATCAAGGGACAAATGTTCATGTCCTGACTCCTATCAGTGACGGATTTAGGATTTTGGTGCCCCTAGGCACTGTTGGTGCTTTTGCCTCTCTGCCATACCCCTCTTCCCTCTCACCCCACAAGGTTGGCAACAGTGGGCAGAAGCACCAAGCCACAGTCTTCCCTAGTTTCCTGTGGCTGATCAGGGTAGATCCTGTGGCAAAAATTTAAAAATTCTGAAGCAAATTGGCAAACATTTCCATCTTTTGATTTACATTATGAAACTAAAGTAGTTTTACCCTATTAGTATAATTTATATTATTTTTATTGGAATGCTGCAAATCTTTAGCTAGCTATTGACAAATCCAGGCCCGACTCCTATGGCTGCTAAGTCACCTATCCAGGACACGCTCAATTACGACTGTTATCTACCATCCCGTGACAGACAGGCAGGTGGAAACATTGAACAGAACTGTCTCACGGACAAAAAAGTTCTGCCCTTTCTTGTGCGCTTCAGGCTCGCTACAGACGTCCAGAACCCCTCTGAGCCCGGAAGGGCAAGCTGGGACCGCCTTGGAGGAGGAGCCGTACCCAACCCCACAAGAATATCTGGTGCGGGGACAGAAATATAATTTGACCAGACTTCCTGGAATTTTCCTTATTATTTCTCTTCTGTCCGCTGTCAATATTTCCTTTTGTATGTTGTTCGGCAATGAGGGTTCAAATTGTCGGGCCAATAAAGTTTCCTGAATTTGAAAGTGGTGGAAAGACCAGGAACCGTATTAGACTAAAAAAAAACAGGAAAAAAAAGTATTCTCTATTTGCAACCTATTTGGGGAAGGAGGTGTGGGGGGGGGGGGGTGTTTCTTCATAACCGAGGTTTACAATTATTGCACGTTCGATTTACAGTGGGAGGTTATCGCTTTTTAAAAACCTGAGATACAAACTGCTGCCTTGTGTCACAGTTCTCTTGTTCTCTCTTCTGCTCTATTTAGTAAAAGCTATTTTAGACGTGAGGGAGAAGCGTTGTGTGCATAACTGTAACTTTCTCTCTTCTCCTGACCCTTCCCCCATTTTCCCTGAATTTAATATTCCAAACTTGGTCTGCCTTTCGAATTATCCAAAAATGGTTGGTGAAGCTAATAAATGGGGACGGGGGATTTATAGACTCACACGCTAAGTGCTGCTAGGAATTGTAGTTTTTCTGCTTTGTTAAGCGATGCAGTTCTCCGAGAGATCCGTATGGATACCGCAGGGGGAGGCAAAGAGGCTCTTTCCAGGCAGGACTCCAAGACCCAGAATGCCTTGTGCAGCCCATCTTGAGAGGCAGCAGCCATGAGGAGAGGAATAGAGCTCTGGCCTTAGCCTTTCTGAAGTTCCAGCTCAGGATCCAGCCCTAGCAGCTCAGTCTGCAACGCCAGGGAAAGCAGAGCAGGAAATGCCTGCAGGGGCTTCTACTCAGGTAGGAGTTGGCTGTCATTTCGTCTGGGAGACTTCTTGTGTGCAGTGCTAGTTTTAAACCAGAGGTATTTAAGGGGGACAAAGGAAGGGCAAAGTACCTATAGAGGAAAGCATTGAGGAGAGGAATTGCTCAGTGTTTTGTTTTGTTTTTGATACACAAAGTAGTGCCAGAAATGGCAGATATATAAGAGTAGCAGCCACAACAGTTCTAAGGGGACTGGAACTTAAAGGGGCCCAAAACCCAACCTTCAGCCTGCTGTGCCCGAGTCCAGGTCCATCCATCCAGACAGACTAAAGTGGCGCTGCCCGTGTGGGGAGTAGTAGTGCTGCTGCAGTCGTTTGGCAGCAGTGCCATTATGAAGAATCGGAGAACTGCAGCTCTGCTGATGTGAGTAGCTACGGAGTTGCTGCTACTGTGGCAGGTGGCGTGAAATACTAGAGAGGAACTGCTGCTGCTACCAGTGGCCGCACTGTTGTGAGGATCAGGAGTATTGCACATTTGACCAAATGGGGCCACCAGACTAGGGCTAGTATAGACCACTGGCCCCACTGATGTAAGGAGCGGGAGTGCTGCTGATGTGGGCCAGCAGAGCCATGTCCATAGCCTGATGATGTTTACTGCACAGAGCGTCATAAAAATGAATATAACATAGTGCCGATATGGCTGTGAGGGATGAAAGAAGAAACTGAAGGGTTGGTCATGGGATGAGAATAAGTGTGTAAAGGTGGGGAAGCATGCTAAAGAGGGTAACAGAGAGTTGAAAAGAGGAGAAAAGGATGGTTTGGCTCTCTGACAGGAGGCATTGGAGTGTGAGGCAGAGAGAAGGGAAAATGGAGGGCTGGTAAGGGGGTAATGAGATTGGAAATGGAGGGCCAGGAGGGGGTCAATGGAAGGAGAGACCAAAAGTAAAAAAGTTAGAAAGGGAGATATGAATTAAAACAGAGAGGATGAAGAGGGGAGAGACCCTCTCGTAGCCCCTTGACTTCACTGTGTGTCTTGACTGGACAGGGCTATCTTGTATCTGTATCTGCACAGCGCTGTGACTATCTGTTAGTACTGTAGAAATAAGTAGTAGCTGGAGAGCAAAGATCAATTTTCCATAGGAAAAAGAATTCCAAGACGAGAGGTCATGATACGAAGCTGGAAGTTCAGAATGACTGACCAGCAGCGAAGGTGGAAAGCAGTACTGTGTCAGAATTCAATCAAGCATGTTACACCGAGACAAACATACGGGGGAGTGGCAACTGTCAAAGACTTTTTACTCTGGCAAAATGGCCCGGCCAAACATAGCCTTCCTCAGCGTTGGTAAAAAGCACCTGTGGCATCCGTGGCGTGCGTACTTCTAGCTACCGGGGGAAAAGAGAGGAGTCCGTGGAGTGGAGGAGAAGAGCATGCAGTTTAACTCTGCCCCTCCCCCACTAGGGGCACACATGCAGCCGCTCACACTTTGCACTGTCTGACTTTCAAAGGGGAAAGTCAGGTGGATAGTTTCTCTTTGAAAATTTGCATAAAGTATGCTCATTGAAGCAGCCCATGTGGTTTGTAGCTATGCGGGGGATTACGCAAAAATTGCCCCCCCCATAGAGGGCAGTGGTTAGAACAGGGTTGAGAGTCTGGGCAAAAGACATGGGGAGTGGTTGGGAGGAAGTGGTGCTGCTGGTTGTTGGTTGAAGTATGGGAACATGTATTTGCTTATCTATCCACAATGGTAGAGGACCAATTTTCAAAATCCATTTACCTGCATGAACTGCCCTTATGCGGGTAAATCCTGTGGACAAGTCAATGGCATGTATTGTAGCAGCTTTCAAAAGCCCACTTACTCAAGTAAAGTGTATTTACGCTGTAAATCCCATTTTTAAGCATGTGAATGTTTTTAAAATAAGGCCCTTAATGCCTTTAAAAAAATTTTTTTTTTTTTTTTTTTTTTACATACTTTGATTATTTACCTCTAAATTATTTTTACAAACTGGTTGGTAGTTTTTACCTGCGGGGTTTTCCAGAATAGTCAAAGCAAAACTATTAGTTACAATTACTGAAATTATAAATGCAGTGTGTTAAGACCCCCACTGGAATGTAACAACTCAAGATGATGGTACAGGATTTCTGAAATGTTTCTTCATAGGTGCCGGTGAAGTTGGACGATGATGACGATGAGGTCGGATTCTCAGAGGAGGAGTGGAAGGGGTTAGAAGAAGGGCAGAAGGAGCTGTACAAGGAAGAAATGGAGGACAGCCCTGAAACTGTGATCTCACTGGGTAAATGCGTTTTCCCTGCTTTTCTAGGATCTCACTTCTGTTTTTCTATTCATGTATTCGTCTCCCTATTGAAGGTGACTTTCAAAACTGGAACTCGCAGCAGCACAGGGTGAACAAACACTGCAGTCTGGTGGTATTGATGATAAAAAAAAAAAAAAAATTCCTAGCATGTAGCCAGATGGAATCAGGACCAATGGGTTATGTGCTCCCCTGCTGGCAGATGGAGTCGGTTTCAAAGCTGAGGACAATGCATGACTTCTGAGCCAGGGGAGGCAGAAGGTTCCCGGGGTGAGCTGTAGGAACAGAGAGAGAGCATGGAGGGCGTGTTTCAAAGCCAGCGTTAATTGCCTTTCTGAAAGTTGCCCAATCTCAGTCGGATTGAGGGGGGGAGGGCGCTCCCGGGGGGCCTGATTTGGGCAGGATCGGAAAACAACACACGTAGACCGCACCTTCCAAGTCTGCACGCTTTATCATTTCCCAGAGAGGTTTTACCCACCGAAGAAGCAGGCGCGGGGATCTCTGCACCCGGAGCCGTTTTCAAAGGAAAAATGTCTGTGCTGTACCTTTGTAAAATTTGGAAACTTACCCTGCCCCCCCCCTTCCTTGAGCACATAAAGAGGATATAAATGGGGACTCGTGAGAGGTGAGGCCAGAAAGATGGGGCTAGGCTCTTTGTGTATTTTGAATGCAAGGTTTCATATCTTAAACCGACACTGAGATTGGCGGAGATGCGAGGAGAGCCCTGCATGCGAAAAGCACCTTTAACGCATGCAAAAACACCATAACGCATGGTGCGATGCAAATTAGGAAAAGGGGAGGGGTTTGGGGTGAGATTTCTGGCCAAGTGGGCTGGCTTCGCAAATTGCAAAGCCATATCGCACAGTTTTAACGCAGATTTTAACTACACCTTTCTCATTTGCGTTAAGCCTGTGCGATATGGCTTTATCGCACTTTGTGATGTTTTCGCAAATAGCGTTGTCAGTATTTTAAGCTGCTGGGGGGAGAGAGAGAGAGAGCGCCTAGCTATAAGGCCCTCATACTAGGTAGGTATTTATACCTCTATAGGAGGCCCACCTAGTAACTCGAGGTGAGGCTTAGGTATGAATGTAGGAGTTAGGGGCCACTTTGACAATCATAGTGCGATGTACGAACAGAACAGTGCACTCTTGTGAGGATTTGATGACCTTCGGACTGAGGAAACTCACTCAAAGATGAGATTTGTGCAATGTTCTCTCAACCTAGCTTGATTTACCCAGGTAGAGAGTCCATCAAGCCGTGTGCCAGGAAACTAAGTTATTCTTTCATTATTCTTTCATTTAAAGATCTTCAGCTCCAATGGCTCATATCAAGAGCCAGCATTACAGAAGTGCATCACAGAGAGAGAGAGTTCATTCATACCGTTTTTGGCAGGAGTATAACCCTAGCTGTTTCACCCCATAAACTCCTAAGGGTTGACTGTTTATTTTTCCCCGAGTGGCTGTAACTGCTGTGTTTTTCAAGCAGTGACTATGGCCCTTGAACACCATTCAGTCAGCACTTCTCTGAGTAACTGCAACCCTTATTCATTCGTTCATTCAGTGAGGAACTATTGAAAAAACCTCACACGCAACAAATCTCTCTTTTTTTTTTAATGCTTGTGCTTGTAATTTCATTTGATCTGTGTTTTACTTTGAACCTAAGCTGTTCACTTTTATTTACACCTGTTCACCTACGTTCATGCCTTTATTGGTTGAGTAAAATATTGCTTTTTGCACATAAGGTTGCGGGGCTTTCAAGAGTCAAGTGGGAAGGACTGGGGGCCCTGCATCTGCAATATATTTTCTTCCCCCCCTTGGAGGTAAAATGAGCCTGCATCCCAAATCTTTGCTGTACAAAGAGAGGAAAGAATCTTAGGGGTAGATTTTAAAAGAAGCGCGCGCAGATTATAAAATCTGGGGGCTGCGCGCACATGGGCGCCAGATTTTATAATCTGCGCACGCAAGGGGGGGGCGACTTATGCAATTTCCGTGCGGCGACGCATCCTGGCCTTCCCCCAATTAAGGAGCGGACTGGGAGGGAACTTGCCTTACCCCCTACCTAACCTCCCTTCCCCTTCCCTACCCTCAAACCCTACCTATTTTTATTTTTTTTTGTTTATTTCAGTAGTTACTTCAGGTTGGGCCCTGAAGTAAGTTGCACGCGCCAGGACATGAAACAATGGCACTATCTGGGCCCGCCCTTTGCAGAAAGGCCGGCATTTATGTGCGTGACCGGGCCTTGTTAAAAATTTGGCTCGGTGCGCACAAGGCCCGGCCATGCGTGCGCGGCCAAATAAAAATCTACCCGTTAATTGTTATTATTTCTATTCTGATCTTTCTCCCTTGGCACAGAATATATCCAGAGGGGGCATGACATATAAAAATAATAATAATAAAATCTGATCCAAGCCAGACAGCACCAATGCACGCTGGGGGCCTGTTCATGTAAGGTTTTCTCCCGCTTTGTGACTATGGGGAAAAATGTTGTAAATAGGGCCTTAAATGTTTGCATCTGAAAATATATGACTTCTGATTTTCATCTAATTAATTATTGTTAACTTCAAAATGTTACTTTCTTTTACCCTCGGGACTCTAGTTGTTGATCCTGATGTTTTGTCGAGGATTAAAGAAGAGGATGAGTCGCGCTGCGGCGATGGTTCTGCCTCCGAGGGAGAAGGCGATAACCCCGGCCCGGGCACAGCCCTCTCGGTTACCGCATCTGAGCCTTCGCTCGACGTGAAACCAGAGGAGGAGCCGCGTCCCACCGCACATCCCGACTGGCAGAGAGGAGGAAGCATTACCGGGCCTTCAACAAGTGGGTAAAAGTGGAATTGCAGCTGAAAATATCTTTCCGAGAGTGTACGGCACAGCTGCCGATACCGTGGCTTATGTGCCATCATTCCTGGTCAAAAGCGCATTTGTACAAGAGCTTGGGGGCTCTTTTTTTTTGTATTTTTTTAATGACTCCAGATACAATGGCAGGGTGGACATGGGGTGAAGGAAATAACCTATGCCATGTTGAACCTCACAGCTCAAATCCGCTGGGATCACAGAGAGGTTTTCTCCCGTAGCCTTACTTTACGGCTATGAGTTTATTTTCCTCGACGGGAGACCGGAGGATTCAGTAAGATAAAATACATTGGCAATTGAGTTTGTCAACGTTGTGAGCTTTGGTGAGGTCCTTTTACTTTCTTTGCAAATTTAACAAGTAAGGGAGGACTATCAGACGGCGTATACGTATTCCTCGGGGGTGTTGTGAGAGGCTGGAGACCCTAATGCCTTCAGCACCCAGGAATCGCCTGCTTGTTAGATCCTTTGCAGGCTGTGATAATATTCACAGAACCATCCAGAGGCAATGTGTATGCAATTGGAGACCATATAGATAGGCACAGTTTAATGGGACAAAGCCAACAAGGATTTAGCCAAGGGAAGTCTAGCCTCCCCAATTTGCTACATTTCTTTGAGGGATAAATAAACATGGATAAAAGTGAGCCAGTTGATATAGTGTATCTGGATTTCCAGAAAGCATTTGACAAAGTCCCTCATGAGAGACTTCTTAGGAAATTAGAAAGCCATGAGATAAGGGGCAGTGTTTATTGGGAACTGGTTAAAAGATAGAGAATAGGGCTAAATGGTAAATTTTCCCAGTGGAGAAAGGTGCATAGTAGAGTGCCCCAGGGATCTGTTCTGGGACCACTGTTTCTTAATATATTTATAAACAACCTGGAAATGGGAACAAATGAGGTGATCAAATTTGAAGATGACACAAAATTATTCAAAGTTGTTAAATCATAAGAGAATTGTGAGAAATTACAAGAGGGCCTTGCAAGACTGGGAGACTTAGCATGCAGCTGGCAAATGACATTTAATTTGGACATGTGCAAAGTGAAGCACTCAGGGAAGAGTAACCCAAATTATAGCTACAAAATGCAAGGTTCCATAATAGGAGTCACCATTCAGGATAATAATTGAAATCTTCTACTCGGTGTGTAGTAGCAGCTAACAAAGCAAATAGTATGCTAGGGATTATTAGGAAAGGAACGGAGAATAAAGCTGAGAATATCATAAAGCTTCTGTATCACTCCATGGTGCAACCTCATCTTGAGGATTGTGTGCAGTTCTGGTCCCCACATCTCAAAAAAGATATAGCAGAATTAGAAAAGGTACAGAGAAGGGCAACCAAAATGATGGAACAGTTCCTCTATGAAGAAAGGCTAAAGAGGTCAGGACTCTTCAGCTTGGAGAAGAGGGGACTGAGGGGAGATATGATAGAGGTCTATAAAATAATGAGGGAAATAGAATGCATAAACATTAATCAGTACTTATGGTAGCAACAAAAGTATCAGGCTTATTGGTTAAGGATAGTAACAGCCACATCAGCAAGTTACCCCCATTTTTACTTGTTTTCCTAGACCTTAAACTTTATTGTCCTTGTTGTTTGCTGTCTGAATCTAATTCCCCTTTTTTTTCCCCCTACATTTAAAGCAGAGAACAATAATGGAGTTGCATCAACAGTATGAAGTCTTATTGGTTAAGGGTAGTGACTGGCACACCAGCAAGTTACCCCCATGCACTTTTTTCCTCATTTCCATCCTCTAGCATTTAGGGATCCACAGGGTTTATCCCATGCCCCTTTGAAATGTTTCACTGTTTTTGTCTTCACCACCTCCTCCGGAAGGGCATTCCAGGCATCCATCACCCTTTCCGTGAAGAAATATTTCCTGACGTTGGTTCTGAGTCATCCTCCCTGGAGTTTCATTATGTGACCCCTAGTTCCCTGTACATACCCGGATCAGTCCAGACTTGAGTTTTACTTCCCCTCCAGCAGATGGAGACAGAGAAGCCATTTTTTGTTGCCCTTCTCTGGACCGCCTCCATCCTGTCTCTGTCCCTCTTGAGATACGATCTTCAGAACTGAACACAATACTCCAGGTGAGGCCTCACCAAGGACCTGTACAAGGGGATTATCACCTCCTTTTTCTTACTGGTTATTCCTCTCTCTATGCAGCCCAGCATTCTTGTGGCTTTAGCTATTGCCTTGTCACATTGCTTCGCTGTCTTCAGATCGCTAGACACTATCATCCAAGGTCCCTCTCTTGCTCCATGCACAGCAGCCCTTCACCCCTCATCACATACAGCTCTTTTGGATTACCACACCCCAGATGCATGACTGCATTTCTTGGCATTGAATCCCAACTGCCATATCTTCGATCAACGCTCAAGCTTCCTTAAATCTGTTAAGCGCTAAATCACGCTTAAGGCACTTCTCCACGGACACAAAGATACCATACCAAAATTTGTAAAAACAAATATCAATTTTTTATTGCATATCAGTAAGCAATACAGATACCCTTGGGAGGTACAGAGTTGCAGCATTTCTCCGGCGAAATGTTCAGGAGAAGCACTACTCTCTGTCTCAGTTTGTACATTAGCAACCTCTTCTTTTATAGATGAAATAATCAATCTAAAGTAAATAGGTCCCTGAATTGCATGAACCTATGGGAGTATAATGTACACAGTTTCTCAAGTCAAAAAGAAGATAAATTATACCTATATTACCCTGATCCTCTTCCCATATTCAGGCCTATATGCCTGATGTTCACATTAATCTTCTGTTAGTCCTTTCTCCTGTCATTTTTTCACCCTCCGAGAGACTTCCAATACCTAAGCTGTTTGTTCAGGCGCTACTGTAGTTGGATTATTAGCCTGAGATTCTGACCTTTTCCTTCTGCTCATTGTGACCCTATGACTATCCATCACAAGTTTTAGGCAGCTCCGGCTGCTGTCCAGATGTCTCCTGTAATTTCTCCAGGTCAGGTTCAATAGGGTATTTAGAGTTCACATTGCCAGAACTGCAAGCAGGCCAAGGCAGCAGAGGATTCTGGGTAAATCACAGTCTCCATGTTGGACTCAGACTCAGGCACACATATCAAATCCAGTCTCATTCCCTCTGCTCCTTCTCTACTCTGTTTCAGATCTTGTTAACATCCGCAAATAGACAAAACTTTACCTTTGTGAGCATTGTCATTTACAAAGATATTGAACAACCGATCCCAACACCAATCCTTGTGGCACTCCACTTAACGCCGTTCTTTCTTCAGAGTAGGCTCCATTTACCATCACACGCTGCCTTCTATCCGTCAACCCGTTTGTAATCCACTTCGTCTCATACTGGATTTGTGATCCCTAAACAAACATCTTACGAAGCACAATTTAAAAAAGACCTCTTTGAAAATGGTACTCCCATTCCTGCTGTCCAGCGATTGAATGTGCTCTCTAGACCTAAAAGCTGCATATACACACACACACACATTCCCATCCACAAGAATTTCTGGCGATACCTATGTTTCCAAGTTGGGAATCAGCATTTCCAATACAAGGTACTCCCGTTTGGACTCTCTCTTCTGCCCCAAGAACATTCACGAAGTGTCTTGCGGTTGTTCTGGCACGTACGGAAAACTTCCCTAATTGCTTTTAGCATTTCATTGTCTATTAGTTCATTCTGGCCAGGTGTATGGTAATACACCACCATTACTATTTTATTCCCTTTTTCACCTGGAATTTCTATCCATCAAGATTCAACTCTGCATTTTCTTTCCTGCAGAACTTTTTTCCTGTTTGATTCAATCTTCTCCTTAACATATAGTGCCACCCCCTCCATCAGTTTGATCCATTCTATCACTTTGATATAATTTGTACCCTAGTATCACAGTGTCCCATTGCTTATCCACAGGGCATGGTTGAAAGGTGAGGTGAGTGAGGCTATAATATCTAAAAGAACATCTTTCAAGAAATGAAAAGAGGGGTCCGAATGAAGGAAACAGCATAAGCACTGGCAAGCTAGATGCAAAGCATTGATAAGGAAGGCAAAGAGAGAATTTGAAAAGAAGCTTGCTGTCGCAGCAAAACTTCATAATAAAAACTTTTTTTTCAGGTACAGTCAAGGTAAAAAGCCTGCAAGGGAGTCAGTTGGACCATTAGATGATCAAGGGGTGTAAAAAGAGCACTTAGGGATGACAAAGCCATAGCAGAGAAACTAAATGAATTCTTTGCTTCAGTATTCACCGAGGAAGATGTAAGAGAGATACATGTGCCAGAAAAAATATTCAAAGGTGATGATTCAGAGGAACTGAAACAAATCTCAGTGAAACTGGAAGATGTACAAGGGCAAACTGACAAACTAAAGAGTAGCAAATCACTTGGACCAGATGGCATACATCCCTGAGTGCTGAAAGAACTGAGAAATGAAATTGCAGATGTGCTTTTGGAAATTTGTAAATTATAATTAGTATCATCTATAGTACCCGAAGAATGGAAGGTTGCCAATGTAATGCCAATTTTCAAAAAGGGATCAAGAGGTGATCAGGAAATTACAGACCAGTGAGTCTGAAGTCTGTGCCAGGCAAAATGGTAGAAACTATCAAAACAAAATTGCTGAACATTGAGATAAGCATATTTTAATGGGACAAAGCCAACATGGATTTAGCCAAGGGAAGTCTTGCCTCAGAAATTTGCTATATTTTTTTGAAGGTGTAAATAAACATAATGGATAAAGGTGAGCCAGTTGATATAGTGTATCTGGATTTCCAGAAAGCATTTGACAAAGTCCCTCATGAGAGACTTCTTAGGAAATTAGAAAGTCATGGGATAGGTGATAGTATCCTATAGTGAATTGCTAACTGGTTAAAAGATAGAAAACAGAGAGTAGGCCTAAATGGTAAATCTTCCCAATGGAAAAAGGTGAATAGTGGAGGGCCCCAGGGATCTGTTCCGGGACCACTGCTTTTTATTATATTTATAAATGACCTGGAAATGGGAACAACAATTCAAGTGATCAAATTTGCCAATGACCCAAAATCACAAGAGGACTGTTGAGAAATTGCAAGAGGACATTGCAAAACATGGAGATTAGGCATAAAAATGGCAAATGAAATTTAATGTAGACAAGTGCAAAGTGATGCACTCGGGTAGATTTTCAAAGGGGTACGCGCGTAGGATACACGCGTACCCCCCGAAAACCTACCCCAAACCCCCCCTGCGCGCGCCAAGCCTATTTTGCATAGGCTCGGTGGCGCACGCAAGCCCCGGGACACGCATAAGTCCCGGGGCTTGCATGGAGAGGCGTGGTGGGGGCGTGGCGGTCGTGACGCGGCGTTTTGGGGGCATGGTGCGGGCAACGCGACGTTTCGGGGGTGGCGCCGCGGGCGTGGTTTCGGCCCGGGGGCGTTCCGGGGGCATGGCCGCGCCCTCCGGAACAGCCCCCGGGTCGGGTGTTGGCGCACCAGCAGCCCCCTGGCGCGCGCAGATTTACGTCTGCCTCCGGCAGGCGTAAATCCGTCGATAAAGGTAGGGGGGGTTTTAGATAGGCCGGGGGGTGGGTTAGGTAGGGGAAGGGAGAGGAAGGTGAGGGGAGGGCGAAAGAAAGTTCCCTCCGAGGCCGCTCCGATTTCGGAGCGACCTCAGAGGGAATGGAGGCAGGCTGCGCAGCTCAGCGCGCGCAGGCTGCCCAAAATCGGCAGCCTTGCGCGCGCCGATCCCGGATTTTAATGGATACGCGCGGGTACGCGCGTATCTATTGAAATCCCGCGTACTCTTGTTCGCGCTCGCACAAAATTATAAAATCTACCCCTTATGGAAGAGTAACCCAAATTATAGCTACAAAAAGTAAGGCTCCACATTAGGAGGCACCATTGAAAATCAAAGGATCTAGGCATTATCATGTGAAATCTTCTCCTCATAATATTTCAAAACAGCTGATACATCAAATAACATCCAATCATGAAACCAATAAGGATTTTTAAAAAAATCTCCTGCTCTCCATATCTGGGATTTTTTTGATTTCCAGTCACCATCAGATTGTTGTGGATTGGAAGGAGGAGGCCACACAAACTTTATTGATTTATTTATAATAAAAGCATTTATTACCCGCTCTTCCTGCGTTCACGGCGGGGTACGATATGAAACATATACAGAAACAGAGGGGGAGGAAAGACAATGCAAAGTCTTGGGGAGGGGAAAGGACGGACATCATGGGACTGAGATCAGTTTTATCCTTTCTCACTCACGCACAAAACTTTCTCTTACACATACACTTTCTCCCATATATACCCCTTTTCTCTCACACATATAGCTTCTCTCTCCCTTACACACACACTCTCTCTGGCTCTCCTATACATGCACACATTCACGCTTCCTGGCTTTTATACGCACACACACACACACACTTTTTGGCTCTCACACACCTACTTTCTGGCTCTCGTACACCACTCGCAAGTAGTCTTGCTCCCCAGCTCCCACTCCTCTTCCAGCTCTCTTGCTGCCCAGCTTCCCACTTCCTGGCAGTCTTCCTCCCAAGCCCCCTTTTCTCTCTTCCCAATCCCCAGCAGTCTTGCTCCCCTCTCGGGCCCCTCACTCCTCGACCCTTGCAGACCCCTCACTCTTCCCTCCCCTCTCTTCCCTCCCCTCTCCTTCCAGACCCTTCAATCCCCAGCAGTCTTGATCCCCCTCCTGGACTCCTCACTCCCCAGCAATCTTGCTCTCCTCAGCAGCCTTATTCCCCAGTCCTCTGTCCCTTCCAGGTTCCAGCAGTCTAATTCTCCCTCCCATACCTTCCCACTGTCACTCCTTTTCTTCCTCAAAATCCCCTTACTCACCGCAGGTGGAATAGCCGGTTATTTCCTTTCTACTGCCCCCACATCCCGGCGGCACTACCACAACCTCCTCACTCACCCTTCATGTTCCTAAACAGTCAGAGGAGCACGGGTGTGCAGCGGAGACTGCTTCTTCCTCCTCAGCTATCACCACCTGCTGTCATTCAGGCGCCCGCAACCAGAATCTAGGAAACTGCTGAGGCACTGCAAAGCTGGGATTCTTCAAATCTTTAGGAGCAGGGATGGTGAGTCAATGGAGCGCGGTAGTAGAAATGAAATAATGTCTCATGTCACTGCCACCAATTGGGCTTCTCTCGTTTCTGGTGGAAATTTTATTTGGGGAGGAGGGGCTCTGACATCCCCCTTCCCCTCCCCCCCCGACACCTATAATGCAGGCAATATCAATGAGTGAAAACTAGATCAAACTGCACAATTGTAAAGATTTATATGCAGGATTCGGAAAGCGTCATTGAGTTGCTTTTGTCCTGCCTATTTGTTGTGAAGTTTTGAATACAGAGCCCTAGGTTGTCTTTGTCACCAACATGTAAATAATGGCTTGCTTTCTTTTGTCTGTCAGGTAATGGGCTAAAAAAGGATGATCCAAAACATCGTAAGGAATGTGTAAGAAAACAGACATTCCACAAGATACTCCCAGAAAAAGACATGCAAAAATCTTTTCAAGGCTCAAGTGAGGATGAAAGCACTAAGAATGAATCGAAATCCAGCATAAAGTGGAGCATTCCAACCGAGCATGAAAGAAACAAATATAATTTATGTGAAAATGGGATAGACACCACCATATCCCCCCGAGACCTTCTAGAGCAGCAATTATACACCTGGACCAAATGGGGGGAAAACTTCACAGAGGAAGGCAATACAATTGTATATCATCGAAGAAATCCCAGGGAGAAACCATTTATATGTACTGAATGTGAACGAGGTTTCAGGTTAAAATCTGAATTTTTAACACACATGATGATTCATACAGGAGAAAAACCATTTACATGCACTGTATGTAACAGAAACTTCAGGCTGAAAGCACAGTTGAGGGTACACAATAGGATTCATACAGGTGAAAAACCATTTACATGTCCTCAATGTGATAAAAGCTTTACTCAGAAATCGCATCTGAGAATACATTACAGTACTCATACGGGCGAGAAACCATTTACCTGTAATGATTGTAACAAAAGTTTCAGTAGGAAGTCACAACTGAGAAGACATCAGACTATCCATACTGGAATGAAACCATTTCAGTGTACCGAGTGTGATAAAAGGTACAGTGAGAGAGCACAACTGAGAAAGCACCAGATTATCCACAAGAACCCCTATACCTGTGATAACTGTGATGAAAGTTTCATTGAGAAAGTACACCTGAAATTACATCAGAGGACTCATAGAGGAGAGAAACCATTTACATGCACTGTGTGTACTAAAAGCTTCCCTCAGAAGTCACAGTTAAGAAGACATTTTGTGATCCACACAGGAGAAAGGCCATTTATCTGTACTGTGTGTAATAGTAGCTTCAGTTTGAAAGCACAGCTAAAGATACACTATAGAATCCACACAGGTGAAAAACCATTTACCTGTACTGAGTGTAACATGCGCTTCAGTCAGAAATCAAATCTGAGTGCACATTATAGTGTTCACATAGTAAACAAAGCGTTTACATGTACTGAGTGCAGTAAAAGCTTTTGTAAAATATCACAGTTAAGAGTGCACAAGAGAATTCACACTGGGGAGAAACCATTTGCATGTACTGAATGTGATAGCAAATACGGTGCTAAACGACAGTTGCGAAGACACCAAAGAAATCACATTAATATGAAACCATTTAAATGCCCTGAATGTGACAAAAGTTTTACTGAGAAATCACGGCTGAGAAGACACCAGAATATTCACACAGGCACTAAACCATTCACATGTACGCAGTGTGATAAAAGCTTCCCTGAAAAATCACAGCTGACAAGGCACTACAAGACCCATACGGGAGAGAAACCATTTTCATGTACAGAGTGCAATAAAAGCTTCAGTCAGAAATCACAGCTGAGAATACATTACATGATTCACACAGGTGAAAGGCCATTTACATGTACTGTATGCAAAAGCCACTTCAGATTGAAAGCATATCTGAAAATTCACAGTAGGATCCACACAGGGGAAAAACCCTTTACATGTATTGAGTGTAACACAAGCTTTAGTCAGAAATCACATCTGAGAGCGCACTATAATATTCACATGGGGAAGAAAACATTTACAGAGACTAATAAAAGCTTCACTGATGAACTGCACCAAATAAATCACCAGAAGACCCACACAGAAGACAGTCCAGCAGATAATGAGGAAAACAGCATCTCCACCCTGCAGAAAACACATTGAGGGGATAATTAAAGCCCCATGTGCAGAGGTTTCATCTGAAAATGAAGATATTAAGGAAGGACCAATACACCACGTTTAAATATATTGCACTAATCGAGAAGGATCTCCAAATTAATTTGCATCAATTTCCAATGGTGAAGAACTTCTCAGATGATGATATCCTCAACAAATGTGCCATGGTCCCCTTCTTTGGAGGAAAACTAACCAAAGTGGAAAACCTCATTTAGACTGAAGATTGCAATATAAAGGAACTTGTACAGGAAGGTGTATATAAAAATCTAGGCGTAGATGAAGGTAAAACAATCCAGCATAAAACGTTGAGCCAAAAGATCAGTAAAATGTACCTCAGTAAATGGAAACTAATGTTGAAACAGCATGAACTAAGCTACAAACCATCTATCAATTTGCAATGCCTGCACAAGCTTTGAGATCGTAAACTAGCCCTAGAAATACCACAAATTGGATGTAAGAACAAACTCCTTCATGCATACCAGCTAATCTGTAAGAACTATAGTATTTCAAAACTCCTCATCCCCAGAGCTGAAGAAGGTCTAGGTCTTATAGAAATAGGTTACACTCATAGAGCTATTGTACCTGAATTCTGGTCATGCTGCTTTAAGTTGCCTTGAGTATCATTTGGAAGGTGGGCTAAAATTCCCAAATTAAATTAGAAGGAATTAATGCCCAAAAATATAAATTTGAAACATTGTAAGCACAAGGGAGAATGCAGGAGCTTGCCGCTGCTGAAAACAGCAGGGTTGTTCAGGATAAATGAGTCTGATGATGACTCTTGTCCCAGCCACTTGAGAATTGGGAGCTCTACTATGATCCTTTCACTAGGAGGGCGAGGATGCAATGTTCCCTGTAAGCTGTGCACACGTGAGCGTGCTCAGAGATTGTTAAACAAGCGCATATAGGAAAATGTAGCGCACACGACAAAAAGAAAATAGTATTTCAAAGAACAGTGCGCACAGATTTGTACACTGCATGGCACATGTCTGCACACTGCCCACAAAAAGTTAAGAGGGAACAGTGGCAAGGAGAAGCAGCTCGCAAGGGATACATTATCCTTGTGATCTCGGAAAAATGTCAGGATGTCATAAAATGCAAAAATCTGAAACAGGAAAGGAATTTACAGTATATGGGGTTTTAGCGTGAGGATTTTTAAAATTCTATTTGGTAGGTGTGTTAAGCATAAGAGGAGCCCTATACAAAATTTCTCCTGGATAAATTTTCTGTCCTCTCAGCTTCCAAGGGACTGTCGGTAACCACACTCCTTTTTGTTATGCCGAGTTAAAGAGTATCAGCTGAGTTCCTTACTATTCCATCTGCCTCTAGTTTCAGTTTTGCATATTAAGATGCAGAATAATTGCAAATGTAATCCTGTTTTGAAAATATAAGGGTTGATTTAAGTTTTTGAGTTTTGAGCCTCCACTTGGCGAGTAGCGCCTGGTTATTGACTGTGGTAAACAAAGTTTATTCAGGGGATGGTGCAGATGAGCATCAAGCGTTTATGGTTTAGAAGAAGAAATTTGGGATGTGAAGGGGGTAGTGCTCCCTGTTCTGCCCCCCCAACTCAGGCCACCTGCACTCACCCACACTCTTGCGCAACTTTTATTCGCAACCAGGAGCCATCCATTCCTCATACATCTATCTGTGTACTCCAGCTCAAAGCCAGAGTAACTTTTTTTGGGCCTTCCTTTTTTCTGCGTAGATCTCGTTCTTTTCTACATGAAGACAAATGTAAAATTTATTTTCTTTTTCTCCCCACAGAAAACCTTCCTTTTCCTCTTTCACACTCCATTTACATGGAGTATGAAAAAAGTGCAAGGGGTGACCTGCAGGAAGTAGCAATTATAATCCTTATCCCCCCGCCTTGCTAGGATATTGGATGGACCCTTTTGGTCTTTATCTGTCGTCATTTACTATGTTACTGTGTAGGATGGAGATCTAAAAATATTCCATATGGGATCCCCTTTCACGCTACTTTTAAAGAAACAGCGGTCTATCCACAAACATCACAATGCTTATTTTTTTTAAAAGCATGTTACCAGACTTCTACCTACTGCATAACAAGCTTAACATTCTACCCACATGTGCCTCTCCCCATAATCCCTACCTCACTCTCGCACCCTCTCTTGCGCACATACACTATCTGCAGCTACACTGTATACATGCATCCATATGCATGGACCCATACCCATCATTTGTACTCACCTAACCACCTGATTATTTGCTAACAGCCTGTTTGCCTCTGTTGGGGCTTTGGTAGCCCAATTTTTCACATGGCCCTCTCAAATAATTGTTCACCACAACCTCCTTTGCAACCTCAGATTGGATAAGTTGACCCCATGGACATAATTCAGCCCTTGCCTTGTTATTTTAACCATAAATTATGCTGATTGAGAGTGGACTTACAAATTAGGTGTCTGACCCTCCTAGAAGCACTGAATTCCCTGTATGTACCTGGATCAGTGCAGACAGTGGGTTATGTCCCCCTTCCAGCAGATGGAGTCAGAGCAAAACTTGAGAGGCGCCCCTATATAAGCAGGTGCACCCTCTGCATCCCTCCAGTATTCCTCTGACTCTAGCAGATGCGAGTGGTATAATCTACGGTTCCCCCTCCTATCTTTGATACAGATTGAACAGTAGTTCTTCTAGTTTCTCTGTCTTTTTGCCTTTCTATTTGGTTGGATCAAGTTGTTTAAAAAAAAAAAAAGCTGTTACTGAGGTCTTTGTGCCGAGGCACTCGGAAGCTTGAGGCAGAACTTTTTCCCTTGTTTATCCTCCAGTGGGGTTTGGGTAAGTTCTGTCTTATTTCTTTTACAGAGATTTCAAGATTTCAGCGTTTTGGGGTGATAGTTGGTGGTTCCAACCACTCCCTCTCTTTCCAATGACTCACTGCTCTGAGACATCGTCTTTCCTTGGGGCAGTGTCAGCAGAGACGCGTATTTCCTCTGTTTAAAAACAAAGGAGAGAAATAAAATTACTTCCCTGTAACTTTCTTCAGAGGATTAGTCGTTGGCACTTTGAGCGGATGTGTTTTCCAGCTCTGGTCGGGGGTGAATGTATAATCCGACTGTGTGCCTTCCTCCCCCCATTTCGCGATGTGCAGCCTGCGGAGAGCCCGGGTCCCGGCTCTCCAGGGAAGGCTTGTGCTCGAGGTGCCTTCCCGGCGGGGAGGGACCCTCAACCCCCAACGACTTGTTCGGCTGCGCATTTACAGTCGCGCTGGCCTCTCATCCCCGCCTAGCGCGGGAACGGTGGCCTTTTGATTTCAGAACCACCTCTTCCAGCGCAGCCCTCAGAGGATTCAGACCTCATTTTTTCGCTGCCACCGCCGGTTCTGACGCCCGTGGATCCCCCGGACCTGGCTACTCCCTCTGGAGCTTTTTCGGGGTGGCCCCTCCCCCCAGGTCCGTTTTCCATGGATTTTGTGCTGCTGATGCACAGTGCATACATGGCTCGCTTAGGTCAGCAACAAGAGCCAGCACCCGGACCGCCTCCTGCCAAAGTCAGCAGAGTGGATCAGTCTGGGGATGGCTCAGGTGCGGGGGTTACCCCGGGGCCCTCCAGGGTCCAGCTCATCCCCCAGCCGAGTATGTCTGCTCCTTTACTTCATGATCCTTCTTTGCAGGATATTGATTTGGATGACCAGACTTTCCAATTGCAGGTAGAAGGAGATGACCCTAGAGTTCTCCGCTTCATTCATAGGGAAGAATTGGATCCCCTAATCCCCCATGTTACATAGAAACATAGAAATGACGGCAGAAGAAGACCGAATGGCCCATCCAGTCTGCCCAGCAAGCCTCACACATTTTTTCTCTCATTCTTATCTGTTACTCTTAGCTCCTTGTTCTATTCCCCTTCCACCCCCACCATTAATGTAGAGAGCAGTGATGGAGCTGCATGCAAGTGAAATATCTAGCTTGATTAGTTAGGGGTAGTAGGGGCAGTAACCGCCGCGATAAGCAAGCTACACCCATGCTTATTTGTTTTACCTAGACTATGTTGTACAGCTCTTGTTGGTTTTTTTTTTTTCTTTCTTCTCCCCTGCTGTAGAAGCAGAGAGCCATGCTGGATATGCATTGAAAGTGAAGTATCAGGCACATTTGGTTGGGGTAGTAACCGCCGTAACAAGCCAGCTACTCCTCGCTTTGTGATTGCGAATCCTTTTTTTTCTTCACCCCTGTCGTTGAAGCTATGCAGGATATGCGTGAAGCATCAGGTTTGTTTTTTTTTCCCCCTGCCCTTGAAGCAGAGAGCTATGCTGGAAATGCGTGATGTATCAGTCTTTCTCCCATGCCGATGCAGGAGAGAACCATGCTGGATATGCATGGAAAGTGAAGTATCAGGCACATTTGGTTTGGGGTAGTAACTGCCGTAACAAGCCAGCTACTCCCCGCGTTTTGAGTGCGAACCCTTTTTCTTCTCCTTTGCCGTTGTAGCAGAGAGCTCTGCTGGATGTGTGAAGTATCAGTTATTCTTCTCCCCTGTCATTGAAGCAGAGAGCTATGCTGTATATGCATTGAAAGTGAAGTATCAGGCATATTTGGTTTGGGGTAGTAACCGCCGTAACAAGCCAGCTACTCCCCTCTTTATGAGTGCAAATCCTTTTTTCCATTACCTCTTGCTGTTGAAGCTTAGAGCGATGTAGGAGTCACAGTAAGCATGTGTATGTTTATTTAGTAAGGGTATTGTGTCAATAGCCATCATTCTGGCGAGTCACCCACTCTTCATTGGTGGCCTCTTGACTTTATGGATCCGCAGTGTTTATCCCACGCCCTTATACTTATGTTCTACAGGAACTGGATATTGATGAGCCTGAGGACGCCTCTGGCACTGCTACCACAGCAAAGAAGGGAGTTCCAGTCTTGGCAGGGCTGCGTCTACCGGCAAGAACCTTCCCATTCCATGAGATGCTCCTGCAGTTGTTATCCAGGGAATGGGATGCCCCTGACGCGACACTCAAGGTGAGCAGAGCTATGGATAAGCTTTACCCCCTCCCGGACGAGTACTTGGACCTCCTTAAAGTACCGAAAGTGGATGCATCGGTTTTGGCGGTCACCAAACAGACGACTATCCCAGTGACAGGAGCTGCCGCCCTCCGGGATCTTCAGGACCGGAAGCTGGAAGTATACCTTAAAAGGATTTTTGAGGTCTCTGCCCTGGGGGTCCGGGACGCTGTCTGTAGCTCCCTTATGCAGCGTGCAGGTCTCCGATGATTACAACAACTATTCAGCACGCAGGACCTGCCTCCGGAAGAGGCTCAGCAGGCAGAGCGCCTAGAATCAGTCATAGCCTATGGAGTGGATGCGCTTATACGACTTACTTCGGGTTTTGGCCAGGTCAATGGCTTCAGCGGTCTCCGCCAGACGCCTTCTTTTGCTTTGGAACTGGTCCGCGGATTCTTCATCCAAAAGTCAGTTGGGATCCTTACCCTTTAAGGGTAAATTACTTTTTGGGGAGGACCTGGAACAGATTATTAAGTCACTCGGTGAAAACAAGGTGCATAAGTTGCTGGAAGATCGCCCAAGAAGCTCCACGACTTTCAGTGCCACTAGGAGCCGTTTCAGAGGTCAACGATGGTTTCGTCAGTCCAGGCCAGTCTCCCAGAGGCCTCCATCGGCTCGTTCCCAGTCATGGTCTCATTCATTTCGGGGCTGCAGGACAGCTCGGGACAGTTCCTCCCAAGGAGGCCCTTCCAAGTCTGTACAATGAAGGTGTGCCGACCCACCCCTCGATGCCACGAGTAGGAGGACGTCTTCGCCTCTTCTACGAGGAGTGGGTCAAAATGACCTCTGATCAATGGGTACTGGATATTCTAAAGCATGGCTACGCTTTTGAATTTTCTCGGCCACTAAGAGACAGGTTCCTCTTCTCTCCGTATGGCTCAGTGCAGAAACAGATCATCGTACAGCGGACACTCGACCGTCTCCTGGCCCTGGAGGCCATCCTTCTGGTGCCTCCAGCGGATCAGGGTCAGGCCATTATTACGTTTACTTCGTAGTCCCCCAGAAGGAAGGATCATTCCGTCCAATCCTCAATCTCAAGATGGTCAACAGGGCCCTCAAGTTCCCTCGCTTCAGGATGAAACGCTACGGTCCGTCGTTGCAGCAGTCCATCGGGGAGAGTTTCTGGCGTCCCTGGATTTAACGGAGACTTACCTCCACATTCCAATCTGCCGGGAGCACCAGCATTTTCTGTGCTTCAAGATTCTCGGTCAGCATTTCCAGTTCCAGGCTCTGCCCTTCAGGTTAGTGCTCCCCGCACTTTCACCTTTCACTCTGCCCTTTCACTTTCACTCTGCCCTTCAGGTTAGTGAAGTGCTCCTTGCACTTTCACCAAGGTCATGGTGGTAGTGGCGACAGTTCTTCGGAGGGAGGGGATTCTGGTGCATCCCTATTTGGACGCTCATTCGTGCAAAGACCAAGTTCCTCTGCCAACAGGCCGTAGACAAGGTCCTTCGGCTTCTCCGGTCCCTGGGATGGATCGTCAATTTTGCCAAGAGCAGCCTCACTCCCTCGCAATCTCTCGGCTTTTTGGGAGCACACTTTGACACCAGAGTGGACAAGGTGTTTCTCCGTCTAGACTGGGCTCGGTCCCTCATGTCTCAGGTGCAGCGCTTCATGGACCTCCCGCTCCCCACAGCATGGGACTACCTCCAGGTTCTGGGCTCTATGGCTTCAACTATCGATTTGGTGCCTTGGGCTTTTGCTCATATGCGTCCTTTGCAGAGAGCTTTACTCACGCTGGAAACCGGTCTCGCAAGAGTTCCAAGCCCCCCTGCCCCTGCCAGATCTTGCCAAGGACAGCCTGGGCTGGTGGCTCCGCCTGAATCACTTAATGAAGGGAGTGGACTTGGAGGTCCCTCAGTGGGTGATCATCACCATGGATGCCAGTCTCAAAGGTTGGGGGGCTGTGTGCCATACGCAATCGGCTTGGGCTGTGGATGCCTTCGCAGGCGGTTTGGCTGATCAATCGACTGGAAACCAGAGCTGTCTGGCTCGCTCTGAAGCATGTTCTCCCTATCGTCCATCATCAGGCAGTAAGAATACTGTCCGACAACGCAACCACAGTGGCATACATCAATCGACAAGGTAGAACGAGAAGCTGTCTCATCTCTCTGGAGGCAGACAAGCTGATGGCTTGGGCGGAGCGTCATCGTCTTTGCCTGGCAGCTTCCCACATTGCGGAAGTGGACAATGTCCAAGTGGATTTCTTAAGCAGGCAACACATAGATCCCGGTGAATGGGAACTCTCCGGAGAGGCGGCGGCTCTCCTCTTTCACCGCTGGGGAATTCCCCACATGGACCTCATGGCAACTCAGAGGAACGCGAAGGCTCCACGTTTCTTCAGTCGGAGAAGGGAGCATGGCGCAGAAGAAGTGGATGCCCTAGTACTTCCATGGCCGCAGCATCTTCTGCTCTATATGTTCCCGCCCTGGCCCCTGGTGGGAAAGGTAATTTGGAGAATAGAAAACCACCAGGGACCCATGATCCTGGTAGCACCCGAATGGCTGCGAAGACCGTGGTTTGCGGATCTGATCAATCTCAAAGTGGACGGTCCCCTATGCTTGGGACATCTACCGAACCTTCTACGTCAGGGTCCAGTATTTTTAGACAGGGCAGATCACTTCTGTCTTGCAGCCTGGCTTTTCAGAGGCATCGGCTGAGACAACGAGGTTATCTAGAGGATGTTATTTCTACTCTGCTCAAGGCCAGGAAGACTTCTACTTCACTATCCTATGTCCGAGTCTGGAAGGTCTTTTGAGGCCTGGTGTCAATCTGTCGACATATCTCCCCGTCAGGCTTCCATAGCCCAGATCCTTTCTTTCCTTCAGCGGGGCCTGGAGAAAGGCCTCGCCTATAATTCTCTGCGAGTCCAGGTGGCAGCCCTTGGCTCGCTCTCCCAACATCTGGACTGGGCTCCTCTATCAGCGCATCCTGACATAGTTCATTTCTTGAGAGTCAAGCACGTGAAGCCTCCGGTCCATGCTTTGTGTCCTTCCTGGAGTCTCAACCTGGTACTCTGGGGCCTGACCGGTCCTCCCTTCGAACCACTGTCCAGAGCTACCCTTAAAGATCTGACGCTCAAGACGGTTTTCCTGGTCCCCATTGCTTCAGCCCGCAGGATCTCGGAACTTCAGGCTCTCTCGTGTAGGGAGCCCTATCTGCGACTTATGGACTCTCGAGTGTCCTTGACCACAGTTCCATCCTTTTTACCAAAGGTGGTCTCAGCATTTCATGTTAATCGGTGGAACTTCCATCATTCTCTTCAGAGTACTCTAGGGAGCTCCTCAGTCTTGATGACAAGCGCGTCCTTATGTGCTATCTGGAGGTGACTAACGATTTTCGAGTTACAGACCATCTCTTTGTCCTCTGGAGTGCTCCTCAATACAGTAACAGTCTTGGGCCAGGAGTTATGCACTAGTGTTTCTTCCGGATTCTTTGAAATATAACTGACCTAAAACTAGGCTCTCTCTTCCTGCCTATCCAGGCATAACACCTGGATCTTTCTTCTGACTCCCTATAGGGTCAATCAAACAGAACTCAACCAAATCTAGCTGTACCATAAGAAAATTATTCCTTACCTAATTTTCATTCCTGTAGTACCATGAATCAGTCCAGACAGTGGAGCACAGGATTTGGTGAGAGAGGTAACGGTGGTGGGGCCGCTTGGCAATAGTGATCATAATATCAAATTTGAATTAATGACTGGAAGGGGGACAGTAAGCAAATCCACGGCTCTTGTGAAAACTTTCAAAAGGGAAACTTTGATGAAATGAGAAAAATTGTTAGAAAAAAACTGAAAGGAGCAGCTACAAAAGTAAAAAGTGTGCAAGAAGCATGGTAATTGTTAAAAAAAATACCATCCTAGAAGCACAGTCCAGATGTATTCCACACATTAAGAAAGGTGGAAAGAAGGCAAAACGATTACTGGCATGGTTAAAAGGGGAGATGAAAGAAACTATTTTAGCCAAAAGATCTTCACTCAAAAATTGGAAGAAGGATCCAACAGAAGAAAATAGGGTAATGCATAAACATTGGCAAGTTAAATGTAAGACGTTGATAAGACAGGCTAAGAGAGAATTTGAAAAGAAGTTGGCCGTAGAGGCAAAAACTCACAGTAAAAGCTTTTTTAAATATATCCGAAGCAAAAAGCCTGTGAGGGAGTCAGTTGGACCGTTAGATGATCGAGGGGTTAAAGGGGCACTTAGAGAGGAAAAGGCCATCGCAGAAAGATTAAATGATTTCTTTGCTTCAGTGTTTACTGAAGAGGATGTTGGGGAGGTACCCATACCGGAGAAGGTTTTCATGAGTAATGATTCAGATGGACTGAACCAAATCACGGTGAACCTAGAAGATGTGGTAGACCTGATTGACAAACTGAAGAGTTGTAAATCACCTGGACCAGATGGTATACACCCCAGAGTTCTGAAGGAACTAAAAAATGAAATTTCAGACCTATTAGTACCCTATCATTAAAATCATCCATTGTACCTGAAGACTGGAGGATAGCTAATGTAACCCCAATATTTAAAAAGGGCTCCAGGGGCGATCCGGGAAACTACAGACCAGTTAGCCTGACTTCAGTGCTAGAAAAAATAGTGGAAAGTGTTCTAAACATCAAAATCACAGAACATATAGAAAGACATGGTTTAATGGAACAAAGTCAGCATGGCTTCACCCAAGGCAAGTCTTGCCTCACAAATCTGCTTCACATTTTTGAAAGAGTTAATAAACATGTGGATAAAGGTGAACCGGTAGATGTAGTGTACTTGGATTTTCAGAAGGCGTTTGACAAAGTTCCTCATGAGAGGCTTCTAGAAAAAGTAAAAAGTCATGGGATAGGTGGCAATGTCCTTTCATGGATTACAACCTGGCTAAAAGGAAACAGAGAGTAGGATTAAATGGACAATTTTCTCAGTGGAAGGGAGTGGGCAGTAGAGTGCCTCAGGGATCTGTACTGGAACCCTTACTTTTCAATATATTTATAAATGATCTGGAAAGAAATACGAGGAGTGAGATAATCACATTTGCAGATGGTACAAAATTGTTCAGAGTAGTTAAATCACAAGCAGATTGTGATAAATTGCAGGAAGACCTTGTGAGACTGGAAAATTGGGCATCAAAATGGCAGATGAAATTTAATATGGATAAGTGCAAGGTGATGCATATAGGGAAAAATAACCCATGCTATAGTTACACAATGTTAGGTTCCATATTAGGTGCTACAACCCAAGAAAGAGATCTAGGTGTCATAGTGGATAACACATTGAAATCGTCGGTTCAGTGTGCTGCGGCAGTCAAAAAAGCAAACAGAATGTTGGGAATTATTAGAAAGGGAATGGTGATAAAACGGAAAATGTCATAATGCCTCTGTATCGCTCCATGGTGAGACCGCACCTTGAATACTGTGTACAATCTGGTCACCGCATCTCAAAAAAGATATAATTGCGATGGAGAAGGTACAGAGAAAGGGCTATCAAAATGATAAGGGGAATGGAACAGCTTCCCTATGAGGAAAGACTAAAGAGGTTAGGACTTTTCAGCTTGGAGAAGAGACAGCTGAGGGGGGATATGATAAAGGTGTTTAAAATCATGAGAGGTCTAGAACGGGTAGATGTGAATCGGTTATTTACTCTTTTGGATAATAGAAAGACTAGGGTGTACTCCATTAAGTTAGCGTGTGGCACATTTAAAACTAATCGGAGAAAGTTCTTTTTCACTCAACGCACAATTAACTCTGGAATTTTTTGCTAGAGGATGTGGTTAGGTGCAGTTAGTATAGCTGTGTTTAAAAAAGAATTGGATAAGTTCTTGGAGGAGAAGTCCATTACCTGCTATTAATTGAGTTGACTTAGAAAATAACCACTGCTATTACTAGCAACGGTAATATGGAATAGACTTAGTTTTATGGGCACTTGCCAGGTTCTTATGGCCTGGATTGGCCACTGTTGGAAACAGGATGCTGGGGCTTGATGGACCCTTGGTCTGACCCAGTATGGCATGTTCTTATGTTGCCTATTGCCTCTTTGCAACTTAAAAAATAGAGAAAGAGGAGCCATTAACACAGATGTAAGCCTTCGAATATTTATATAAGAGCCGGATTGCTCGCAGAATTGATCCTTCAACCCAAATATTTCTAAAACTGTAAAGAGATATTTCCACTCCAACCCTATCAAAGCTTTTTCTGCTTCAAAGCTAATAATGGGTCAAGCAGTTAGTATTTATGACAAGATTCAAGTGCTAGAAGTAAATGTCTAATGTTGGTACTTGGTTTCTGGCCCATTACAAAACCAGTTTGTTCAAGAGATATAAGAGAGGGTAAAATCCCCTTAAGTCTATTAACAATGATTTTGGCATAGATTTTAATGTCTTGATTTAGGAGCGAGATGGGCCTATAGAACCCCGGGTCTGTCAGATCCTTATCTGACCTAGGTAATACAATAATAGCCGCATCTGACATTGAATCAGGAATCTTTTCTCAGCCGTCATATAGTTAAATAAGGCCACAAGGGGGGATGAGATATGGGACTGCTATTTTTTTTTTATAAAATAAGGAATTGAGACTGTCTGGCCCTGGTGATGTATGCAATTTCAGCCCTTTAATGACAAGAGATATTTCTATTTCGGAAAAAGGCTTATTCAATCTCTCCATTGAAACAGTTCATTTGGGAAGCCACAAATTCTGAAAGAAATTTTTCTGGAAATACTCATTAGTGTTTTCAGAACTATTCAAATGTTGGCAAAATTCTTTAAAAACTTCCCCAATATGTAAAGTCAAGGTGGAAAATGTCCCATTTCGTCTCCGGATAATACTTTTAAATTTAGAAGGGTGTTGAGCTTTGGTCAGATTCACCAGTGTATGACCCAGCTTATTGCATGCAAAAATAGTTTGTTTGAACAGAAACATGGCATCCTTGGTCTTCTGATGAAATAAGCCATTAATAAATGTTGGGTAGAAAGGAATTTATCCCTCCAAAAAGTTGAATTAATTGTATCCCATTGAGCCTTATAATATGACAGTTGCTTCCCAAGATCTAAAATTGTTTTATTTCTAGATTTCCTATTAAAAGCTACAAAACTAATAATTTCCCCACAAAGGACAGACTTGGCTAACTCCCAAAACAAATTAGGATCTGTCTGGTGTATGGTATTAGCATTTTCATACAGCTGCCATTTCCCAATCAAAAATTCCTAAAAGTCACAATCCAGACAACCAGTCTGGCATGCGCCATTGGAATAGAGCCAGGGGGCCACCCAGTATGGCCATTTTGCAGAGAATTGGGCAATGTTCTAAGATGAGCAAATTCTCTATCTCGGTTGTGGCAACAGTATTAAAGAAAGATTCCAATAGGAGAATGAAATCCATTCTAGATTTAGTTGGGTGAGCCTTAACATGATAGTTGAAATCTCACTTGCCCGGATGTAAAGCCCTCCAGATGACTACTAAAGAGAGGTTATCACAGATAAATTGAACTCCCTTTATGTCTCCCCATCTTAGAAATTTTTGTAGAGAGCAACTGTACAAGTCTGGATCTAAAACACAGTTAAGATCTTCTCCCAATACTACAACTCTGCCTCCTAACTTAGAGTAACCTTTAACAATATTTGTAAAAAAGAGTGATCATGGGGACTATATACATGATTTCTGGAGCTGCCAACAAATTCAAAAGTTTTGGGGTGAACTTCAAGGTTCTCTAGAGAACATGCTAAAATATTCAATCCCACTGGTTCCAAGAATATGGCTTATTGGTATATATGACAGAATTCAATCTGGAATGAAACAAAACATAAGGGGCCCCATTCTGAAAGCATGTTCAGTGCTCAGTAGCCGGATAAGTAGGACTTATCCAGCTATCTAGCAGGTCACTCAATATCCTTGCCCCACTAGATAGCCAGATAAGTCACTCATCCAGCTATCCCTTAGCCGGCTTGAAAGTGGGTGGGCAGTGGGCTGATCTGTGAGGCGCTCCTTAGCTGGATAACTTCTCTGGCTAAGTAGCAAAATTTAGCCTTAGCCGGAAAGTTATACGGGTAAGTTATACCTGCCAATGAGCAGGTTTAACTTATCCAGCTAAAAAGCGGCTTGTATGGGCTAAGTAGCGGCTTGTGCTGCTGAATATCCCTTGTAACTTAGTCCAGTAAGACATATCCGGTTGAGGGGGTCATTTATCAAAGTTCTATATGGCATTTTTGCATGCAAAAAACGCCTTTAACGCCTGCGAAAACGCTTAACGTGATGCAAATGAGAGGATATTTTGAGAGAGAGAGAGAGACTAGCCCTAATGCCCTCACACTAGATAGGTATTTATATCTCTATGGGAGGCCCACCTAGTCACTCGAGGTGAGGTTTAGGTATTAGTGTAGGGGTTAGGGGCCACTTTGACATTCAAAGTGAGACGTACGAACAGAACAGTGCTCTCTTGTGAAGATTTGATGATCTTCGGAGTGAGGAAACTCACCCAAAGATGAGATTTGTGCAATGTTCTCTCAGCCTTGCTTGATGGACTCTCTACCTGGGTAACATCAAGCTAGGTTGAGAGAACATTGCACAAATCTCATCTTTGGGTGAGTTTCCTCACTCCGAAGGTCATCAAATCTTCACAAGAGAGCATTGTTCTGTTCGTACGTCTCAGTTTGAATGTCAAAGTGGCCCCTAATCCCTACACTAATACCTAAACATCACCTCGCGTGACTAGGTGGGCCTCCCATAGAGATATAAATACCTATCTAGTGTGAGGGCATTAGGGCTAGTCTCTCTCTCTCTCCCCCCCCCATTATGGTAGGAGGGCCCCAATAGCTAGGCTGGCCCTTTTCCTATCACATGTGATATTTAGTGCATTTTGATAAATCCAGGCCAAAGTTACTAAAACGGCCAACTTTCAGTTTTGGGCTCAAGATGTTTATGGATAAGGTAACATTGGTAGCGAACAAGATTATCCTGGAGGAAAGACCCAACTTGGTACAATGAAAACCAAGGATATATAAACGGTTTATATTTGAATATTTGATGGCAAAAAAAGTCCTTCAATAAGAAATTTGAACAAATGTTGGAGATCTGGAATGATTATTTATGAACATTTCCTCCCCAGTCCAGGAATTTAATTTAAAATTTTTAATTTAGGGTTGGAAAATTCACAATGTGTGATGGTAAATGGAACTCTCTCTGAAGAGAGAGCGGTTTTAAGCGGTGTACCGCAAGGATCGGTGTTGGGACCGGTCCTGTTCAATATCTTTGTGAGCGACATTGCAGACAGGATAGCAGGTAAGATTTGTCTTTTTGCGGATGACACTAAGATCTGCAACAGAGTGGACACGCTGGAAGGAGTGGAGAGAATGAGACTGGATTTAAGGAAGCTGGAAGAGTGGTCGAAGATATGGCAGCTGAGATTCAATGCCAAGAAGTGCAGAGTCATGCATATGGGGAGTGGAAATCCGAATGAACTGTATTCGATGGGGGGAGAAAGGCTGATGTGCACGGAGCAGGAGAGAGAACTTGGAGTGATAGTATCTAATGATCTGAAGTCGGCGAAACAATGTGACAAGGTGATAGCTAAAGCCAGAAGAATGCTGGGCTGCATAGAGAGAGGAATATCAAGTAAGAAAAGGGAAGTAATTATCCCCTTGTACAGGTCCTTGGTGAGGCCTCACCTGGAGTACTCTGTTCAGTTCTGGAGACCATATCTCCAAAGAGACAGAGACAAGATGGAGGCGGTCCAGAGAAGGGCAACCAAAAAGGTGGAAGGTCTTCATCAAATGACTTATGAGGAGAGATTGAAGAATCTAAATATGTACACCCTGGAGGAAAGGAGGAGCAGAGGTGATAACATATAGAAACGACGGCAGAAGAAGACCAAACGGCCCATCCAGTCTGCCCAGCAAGCTTCACACATTTTTTCTCTCATACTTATCTGTTTCTCTTAGCTCTTGGTTCTATTTCCCTTCCACCCCCACCATTAACATAGAGAGCAGTGATGGAGCTGCATCCAAGTGAATAAAGTGACTTGCCCGAGGTCACAAGGAATGACTGTGGGACTTGAACTCTAGTGTCTCTGATTTATAGCCCACTGCTCTAACCACTAGGCCACTCCTCCACAGACTTTCAGATACTTGAAAGATTTTAATGATCCAAAGACAACGACAAACCTTTTCCGTCGGAAAAAAATCAACAGAAACCAGGGGTCACGATTTGAAGCTCCAGGAAGGAAGACTCAGAACCAATGTCAGGAAGTATTTCTTCATGGAGAGGGTGGTGATTGCCTGGAATGCCCTTCCGGAGGAAGTGGTGAAGACCAGAACTGTGAAGGACTTCAAAGGGGCGTAGGATAAACACTGTGGATCCATAGAGGATGTGAATGAAGACTGGGTGGCTCGCGGGAATGACGGCTACTACTTGGAGATAATATCCTTATTCAACAAACATACACACGGTTAATGCAACTCCAACATTGCTCCAAGCTTCAACGGCAAGAGGAAATGTGGAAAAAAGGATTTGCATTCACAAAAAAGCGGGGAGTAGCTTGCTTGTTAAAGCAGTTACTGCCCCAAACCAAATAAGCCTGATACTCCACTTTCAATGCATATCCAGCATAGCTCTCTGCTTCAACGGCAGGGGAGAAAGACTGATACTTCACGCATATCCAGCACAGCTCTCTGCTTCAACGGCAGGGGAGAAAGGCTGATACTTCACTTTCAATGCATATTCAGTATAACTCTCTGCTTCAACGGCAGGGGGAATGAAGAAAAGTGGATCCTGCTGCCCTGTGAGAACACCTGTTACAGGTAAGCAACATTTGCTTTTCATATGCAATTGCACTTGTTCAGTTCTGGTAGTGTGGGGATCTACTCGAGCCTCCTGCCATGAGATAGGTATGTCAGTGAATTTCAAAAGCTACTGCAACACTGCTGCATTTTGATAGGACCTATGTGTGTCACTGTCCACTCTCTCCCTTTGTTTAAAAAATTGGAAGAATGATTGGTGAATCTTTCAGTGCTTCCCTAGCATTTCTTTTGGCCATATGAGTCCAATCCTTGTTCACACTGCCTTCTCCACTGAGGCTGGTGTGCCATACAATATTTTTGTTAATGTAGGAGTGGCTTGGGCTTAAAAAGACTGGGAAACAGTCTCCTATTGGGAAAACAGAAAGCAGAATTGCTTACCTGTAACAGGTGTTCTCCTAGGACAGCAGGATGTTAGTCCTCACACATGGATGACATCATCGGATGGAGCCCGGCATGGAACTCTGATCTCAAAGATTCTAGAGCTTTCAGCATGCACTACTGAGCATGTGCAGCTGTAGTCATCACCCTGTCCCCTAGACAAAGTTCCTCAGTCCATGATATAGCTAATACATGGAGAAACCAACTCCCAGAGGCGGGAGGGTTTCGTGAGGATTAACATCCTGCTGTCTTAGGAGAACACCTGTTACAGGTAAGCAACTGCTTTCTCTTAGGACAAGCAGGATGATAGTCCTCGCACATAGATGAGTACCAAGCTCCAGGCTGTCTGAGCAGCACAAAGCAGTAAAACCGCACAGTGCTGGAGCACCACCTCCATCCTTTGCCTGCGAGGCAGCCAACCCACCAGGCTGGAGAAGAGTTGGGTACTACAAAGAAAGCCAAGAAAAAGACTGAGACACAAATCCCCATGCGTAGCAGGGATGCCTGAAGCAGGGGAGTGATGCGAGTGCAAACAGAAGCAACTGCGCATCACGGAAGACAGTACAAGCAGGGTTCCTGACAAAAGGAATGGATCTAGATCCTCCTGGATACAGGAAGGACCCAGAGATGTAAACAAGAGAGACTCTAGGACGAAAACCGCACAGTTTCCTTCAGTGTGAAAAAACCCCCAACTGAAAAACAAACGGGTCCGAGAGCCCTCCAGAAGAGACTGTTGACCACTGACAGCCAAAGGTCAGGAGAAGCATGCCCAGGTATGGCTGGTAGGCCGAATGGGCAGAAGAAACCTACGTCATGCTTGAAAGAACAAGCAGCAAAACAGGGTAGGGCCTGGGACAGACACTGCAGGCCAAACCATCAGACATAGCTGACTGCGCAGGACAGCGTCAAGGGTTTCAGGATGAGAGACAACCCCCAAAACCAACCTGTAGCCCAAAAGCTCCCATGCAGGGAGATGAGATAGGCCTGAAGCTCACTCAAGAGCATGTGTTAGAACAGGTTCAACTATCCTGTTACAGGATCGTGGGAAAAGCAGGAAGGCCATTTGGACAACCTAGAGAATGAGAAAAAAACTAAGGCAGTATTGGCCAGAGAATGGCGAAAATAAGTGGAAAAATGTGTATCCTTACCTGCAGGTGTATAGACATATACCACAGGCACCTTAGCTTTACCTCCCCTCCCCTCGACAATCCAATCAGAAGTTGGAAGGAGTGATGAACACAAGGAAGGCAGACCAGAGGCCTAATGGGACAAGCACAAGTCACACGGTTGTCTATCAACCCCAAGCAAACAACGCACTGCCGAAACCAGCAGAGATAGAGCACTCAGTCTTGAAACAGCGGAAACTGAGAGCAATTACCCCAGGGGAAAATCTTCCCCTCCTAAGGGAGCACGTGGCCCAGCAATGGACAACATTGCATGACCCAGGACTCCTCTGTCCGCAAACTGGGTGTCCCTGAAAAAGGGGAAAAAGAGCTTGCTCGCTATTGCGAGCAAAGGGCAGTGCCTCTGTTGTGGGGTACTCAGCCCCCAATTCCCTCAGCCATGGAGATGGCAATAGGGTGAAAGGCACAATCGCCCAGTTGATGGACTGAAACCCTCCTCGCAGAGGCAGTGCCAGCATGAGCTCCAGCACAGCATCTCCCATTACCTCTACCCCACTTCTTCACTCTCTCCCCAGCCCCAGAAGCATCCACATTTCCCTCTCTTCCCTATCCTACCACTGAAGCAGCATGTCCTCTTTCTGTCTCCTCCCAGCAGCATTTAGATTCCCCTCTCTCCTTCATACCACCGAAGCAGCCTCCCCATCCTCGAGCCAGAAGCATCCAGATTCCCCTATCCCTTCCCCCCATCCAGGGGCGGATTGGCCTATCGGGGGATCGGGCATCCCCTGGTGGGCTGGTCGCTCTGGTCACGTGGTCTGCCGAGCTGGGCCGTGACAGAGCCACGCTCAGCAGACCACGTGGTATCTCCTGGGCCCGGCCTGGGCGGCGAATCCCCGGGCCGGTCTTCATCAGGAATCTGCCGCTGCCCCCATCACAACAGCATCCAGATTCCCCTTTCTCTCCCCCCCCCCCCCCCCCCACCATAGAAGCATTCACCTCTCTCACTTCCTCACATACAATTATCCCTGATTTTAGCGAATGACTAATTTTAGTGGGGTTGATGGTCATTCAGAAACTAACAAGAGTCACCTAGTTATCAATTTAAAACCTTAACGGTGAATTTTCAAAGCCCCACGCGCGCCGAATCGGGGAGATATGCGCATGGCTGGGCCTCACGCGCACTGCGTGGATTTTCAGAGGCCCGCTGCCACACGCGTACCACCCGGTACGTGAATTGGAAGTGCTAAAGAAAAGGGTGGGGCATGGGCAGCCCGGACAGCGCCATTGAGGCACAATCCCGCCGAAGCGTGCGCTGGAAAGGACAGATCCGCGTAAGCCGCTGCTGCTGCTACAGACCATGGGCAAGTATAAAAACCAAAAAATTCTAGGGTAGTTAGCGGGGTTTTAGGGGTTGGAGCTAGTTGGGTAAAAGGGAGGCAGGTTAGGTAGGGGGTTTAGGAAGTCCGCTCCTTTACTGGAGCAGACTGGGAGGGAACTGGGGAAAACGGCCATCACATCGCCGCGCACATCTGCTAAAATCCCCCCCACTTACTCGCACAAGACAGCACTTGTGCACACATGCACGTGCCAACAGGAGGCTTTATAACGTGCAAACATTTACGAGCGCATGCTATAAAATCGGCGCATCCATGTGCGTGCGCCGGCAACTGCACACACATGGACGCTCGCGCGCGGGGTCTTAAAATCTTATCTTTTTTATTTTAAAATATACCAAATAATTTAAAATCCCTTAAATTGAGAGACATACCTACTCCATAATAAGCTTTAAAACTTTAGCAACTTAACAAAACGAAGATGCAGACAGTAATCCAGCAGCAAGTTGGGAGTTAGCTAGTCTTTTGCACAGAGTGCCACATGTATGGTTATATGCTTGTTGGTGAGATGTGTGCACCCGGTGCAAAGAGCTCCTGGCTCTCAGAGAACGAGTCTGATCTCTGGAGGCCGGAATGGCAGAGGTAGCCGAGGCTGACAGAGAGGTATCTAGAGGAGACCTTCAGGGGCATAGTAGGGCGGTCCCAACTCCAGTCTGGCAGCCCTGGTGCTGCTTTGGAGGAGCAGGGTCACCTGGCAGGAGACCGTCATGTTGGTGTGGCAAGAAGTGATCCCATAGCCAGGACCTGCCCTCCAGGTGATGACTTACCTTCCCACTCAGTGGATGTGTCTCCAGGGCTGTGTGCGCAGGAGGGAAGAGTTAAGATGGCCATTATAGTGGGTGACTCAATCATTAGAAATGTAGATAGCAGGGTGGCTGGTGGGCATGAGGATCGATTGGTAACTTGCCTGCCTGGTGCAAAGGTGGCGGACCTCGTGCATCACCTAGATAAGATTTTAGAGAGTGCTGGGGAGGAGCTAACTGTACATGTGGGTACCAATGACATAGGAAAATGAGGGAAGCTAAATTTGGGCTCTTAGGGAATTGAAATCTAGAACCTCTAGGGTTGTCTTCTCAGAAATACTCATCTTTCCATGTGCAGGACCCCAGAGGCAGGCTGAGCTCCAGCGTCTCAATGCGTGGATGAGACGATGGTGCAGGAAAGAAGGTTTTAGATTTGTTAGGAACTGGGGAACATTCTGGGGAAGGGGGAGTCTCCTCCGAAGGGATGGGCTCCATCTTACCCTGAATGGAACCAGACTGCTGGCATTAACCTTTTATAAAGGAGATACAGCAGCTTTTAAACTAAATGATGAGGGAAAGCCAACAGTTGCTCAGAAAGGTTCGGATTGATGTCTCTTTCATGATTACTAACTAACATAACAGGGATGTTAGGGCATCCTGATAAAGAGGCTGAAATAAATGCTAAAATAGCCCATGTGCTTTTACGAAAAGAGCAGGCAGAGCAAAAAGATTCCAAATGACCCTGTCAACTGATAAGCAGGTAGTAATTCAAACAAAAATATACTTTGAAATGTCTGTATAAAAATGCTAGAAGTTTAAAAATTAAAATGGGAGAGTTAGAGTGCATAGCACTGGATGATGAGATGTCACATACCTCGTGTTGTCTTCTGGCACCTGTGAGAGTTCTGGCATAGTCTCTGACCTTGACCCCTTGTCTGTGTCCTGGTTGGCTTTAGCTCTTCCTACATTATAAGCTTGCTCATGCTGTCGGGTGATGCCTGAGCAACAGGTTCTAAATTTCTATACCTGTGTGTTCTCTGAGCTTTGCTTCCTTGCCTGCTGCCTGCCTTGACCTTTGCCTCTTCACCAGATCTCACCTTGTCTGCTGCCTGCCTTAACCTCAGCCTGTTACTGGACATTGCCTTGCTTGCCGTCTGCTTTGACCCTTTCTTGTCCTTTGGACTTTGCCCCTTCCGGCCTGGTCATGGCCGATCACCTGTCAGCTGACTGACGCTGGTCTGATCACAAACTGGACCTTCTCCTCCCTCACTGGACTCAAGGGTTTACATATTTACCTCTGGCCAGTCCAAAAGGGCTCCTGGAGCGGCTGGCGGGCTGCCACCATTACAAAAGGTAGATATAATTGGGATTTCAGAGACCTGGTGGTAGGAGATTAATTAATGGGACACTGCGATACCAGGGTAGAAATTATATTACAGTCATAGGGTGGCTCAAATTGATGGAGGGGTGGAACTATTTATTAAAGAGGGCATTGAATCAAACAGGATAAAAGTTCTACAGGAAACAAATTCTGCTTTACATCCATTATTGTGGGTCAGGGGGGTTCCCGTGGATGCAAACTGTACTTTTACATCTAGCCCCGTGACGATCATGGGTCAGTGTGTCACGCATGTGAGAACCATCTGTCAGGTGTGTCCCGACAGAAAAAAGGTTGAGAACCACTGATCTAAAAGAAGGGACATGGAAGTTGTAACCTCGGAGGCAGAGTCACAGCCATTCTCTTCTCCTCCCATTGAAAATCATGGCCTTGGGTCCCCCCCCCCTTCCCCCCTTTATCACAGGGATCCTCCAACCTTTCCAGACGCAGGATGACATAGGGTAGAGCAAGGCCTCCTCAGTATTTGCCAAGCTGCGGTGGGCAGGAGAGACAGCCCTCCTCCGATTTGTTTGGTGTGAAGAGGGTCCGTGTCTGGCCTGTTTGATGATTTCAAATGCAGGGAGAAGGGTTCCCAGGGGTGAGGCAGATAGTGTGTCAGTAATAATATTTCTAGGTTTTCTCAAAGCTGGGAACCCTGCCTCCCCCACTTCTTCAATATCTGGCGGGGAGAGTGGATAGATGGCTGGGTGGGGGACTCTCTCTCACACATGTAACCCCCACGCACTCTTGCATCCTCTCTGATTCCTTCCCCTCTCTCACCCCTTTCCTCCACCATTCTTCCTGTTTTTCAAACCCCCCCCCCCCCTGTCAGATTCATACAACCCCCTCTCAGGAGACCCTAATCCATGGAGAGACACTCGGACTTGTTCTCTATGTTATGAGGAACTCTGTCCCTCTAAAGCCTGCCTCCTTCCCGACCTTTCCCCATAGCTCAGAAGAGATGGCGACGCAGCTGGTGGCTCCAGGATCCGCCGTCCCCAGCTGGATTTCCCTGGCTGCCTTATCAAACCCACAGCTCAATACTGCCCAGGCCCTCCTCCCTCTGGCCTGTACCACCCTGCATAGCAGTCGAAATCTTCTTATGGCCGTGCTGCAGCTTCTCTCCCTCTCTTTGGCCCAAGCAGCACCACCTGCACAAGCAGCACCAATGCCAGCAGTGCGTGATGCCCTCGCACCAGCAGGCCCTGCCCACGCCGACATTAAGCATCTGTGCAGGCAGCAGCAGCAGCGGAACATGCTCCCACCCGATCAAACGCCTTCTGTCATCGCTGCTGCGGGGCCGGATCAAGCTCCTTTCATTGTTGCTGCTGAGAGCTGGATGAAATTCAGCCGAGGGCCGCATGCAAGCCTGGGGCCATAGGCTGGGGGACCCCTGCTCTATCATATTCCATTACACGGAGTATGAAAAGGGTCAGTCTAGAGCTCTAAATAGGTCTGACGCTGGAGCTCTTTCTCGCTGCTTTTAACAAGACAGCATTGCCAGGGCCAGATTTAAAATTATGGCACCCGCAGGCAGAGGACTCAGGGTGGGGGAATTTTCCCCTGGAAATCAGAGAACGGGGGAGGGGGGGGGGAAGAGTCCATTTAAAGTCACCTTCAGCATTTGGTGCCCAAGGCACGTGGCTTTGTTGCCTCTCCTAAATCGGGCCTCGAGTATTGCCTTCTTCACCCCACAGAGTGGCATTCATCTGTTTGGGTGGCTTGGCAGACCAATCCTCACCGACCCCCCCAACCTAGACATTCCCTTCCTGCATTGTATGCCTCATGCTCCCACGCACCTACATGCACACCTGTACCAAACATAGATAATGCTCCTCTAATAAATCTTTATTACGTTATATAAAGTCACATATACACACAAAAGCCGACATATGCTGAAATTACCCCACCCAGACCGTGTTTTGACAAATAATTCCTAAATTTGTCTGCTGCAAGGGGATAGATTTTACAACTTTTCTTTGCCTCCGGCTCACTCAGAACCAGCATTGTAATAAAAAAGCAGAGGCATCACGAAATGTAACAGGGCTTTCCCTGTACGTACCGGATCAGCCCAGACTCCTGGGTTTTGTCTCCCCTCCACAGATGGAGCCAGAGAAAGATTTGACCGTTCTCTTTTTTGACCGTTTTTTGGGGTTGGTTTTTTTTTTTTTTTTTTTTTAATGAAATGAAGCTAAGAAAAAAGACCAATAAAATTATTCCCCGTCTCTCTCTCTATTAATTTTATTATTTAAAGAATCAGTAGAGACTGTGACTGTTACACACCCCCCCCCCTTCCATCTGCTGGAGACAGAGTAATGTGGCAGACTGTGGGTATATATGGCAGAGTACAGGGTGACAGTGATCAGCAACAGGGAACTGTGCGACAGACCTACATCGTCGAGGGCGATGATCCGAAGGTGGTCTGCTTGTTCCGAAGGGATGAACTCAGCCCTCTCATTCCTTCTAGTTTGGGGGAATTAGGGATTGAGGCGCCGCCTGAAGAGTCTTGCTTAGGATCTATGGATCCAATTTTATTGGGCCTGAGGGTTCCTCCGACTGCTTTTCCCTTCCATTTCTCAGCCACAGACCTGCTCTTTCGGGAATGGGATACCCCAGATTTGGGGTTAAAGGTCACAAAAACGATGGATAAGCTTTATCCTCTGCCGGAGGAGGCTTTGGAGATACTGCGAGTACCGAAAGTGGATGTGGTCACGAAGAAAACTACTATTCCAGTCACTGGGGCCACCGCTCTTAAGGACCTGCAGGATCGCAAGCTGGAGTTACAGCTTAAGAAAACTTTTGAGGTCTCTGCCCTGGGAGTCCAAGCAGCGATGTGTGGCAATTTTGCATTAAGAGCAGAGCTCCGTTGGGTACAACAGCTGTAGGCCGAGGGTTTTTCGGAGGACAAAGCTCGGCAGGCTGCTCGCCTTGAGGCGGTGGTGGCTTACAGTGCGGATGCACTTTATGATCTTTTACGGACCTCCGCGTGATCCATGGTCATGGTAGTTTCGGCCCGCAGATAATTGTGGTTGCGGAATTGGTCGGCGGATGTGTCGTCCAAATCACAGTAAGCTACTGTTTGGAAAGGAACTAGAGGACCCGATTCAGTCCTTGGGCGAAAATAAGATGCACCACCTGCCGGAAGATAGACCAAGGTCCAGAGGAACTTTTTCTTCTAGGTCCCGCTTCCGAGGGAGTTGAAAATCTCGAGCGGCCCGAACACCCACTCCCTCCTTTCGGCAGAGTACGGGCAGGCAGCAGTCCTAGTCACAGCCTTTTTGTGGCCGGCGCTTCGGCAGACCTGGGACTTCCCAGACCACCCCAGGCAGAAAAGCTGCACAATGATGGCCTGCTGGTCCATTCCTCGGTGCCAGTGGTAGGGGACAGGCTGTCTCTGTTTTACGAGGAATGGGCCAAAAATCACTTCAGACCAATGGTACTCTCGGTGATAAAACACGGCTATGCTTTAGATTTTGCACACCAGCCCAGCCCACAGTTCCTGATCGCCCCATGCGAGTACGCAGAAAAACATCAAGTGGTAAAGCAAACCTTGCACCGCCTCCTTGAGTTGGGAGTGATTGTTCCGGTTCCTCCGCCAGAGCAGCGCAAGGGCTGTTACACCATTTATTTCATCGTTCCAACAAAAGAGGGGTCCTTCCGTCCCATTCTCAATTTAAAGCGGGTCAACAAATGCCTTCGGATTCCCCGCTTCCGCATGCAGACATTGCGTTTCGTCATCACCTCAGTCCGGCCAGGAGAGGTTCTGGCTTAAAGATCTGACGGAGGCGTATCTGCAGATCGGGATTAGGGCAGATCATCAGAAATTTCTGAGATTTTTCATCCTGGGACGGCATTACCAGTTTCAGGCTCTACCCTTCGGCCTTGCGACAGCTCCCAGGACTTTCACCAAAATAATGGTGGTGGTGGCAGCACAACTCCATCGAGGCTTGTTGGTGCACCCGTTCTTGGACGATTGGTTGATTCGGGCGAAGTCTGAAGCCCTGTGATAGACCGTGATCCGCCGTGTGCTACAGTTGTTAGAGTCTCTCAGCTGGGTGGTCAACAGAGCCAAAAGTCACCTAACTCCCTCCCAATCGTTGGAATTTTTGGGAGCTTTGTTCGACACCCATCAGAGGAAAGTTTTTCTAATGCCTGACCATATTGGAAAATTGCAGCGGCAGGTGCGTATTTTGTTGACGAAACATCCTCCAAGAGTCTGGTATTACCTGCAAGTTCTAGGATCCATGACTTCGACGCTGGAGTTGGTGCCATGGGCGTTCGCTCACAGGCGGCCCTTACAATCCACGTTGCTTTCCCCACTGGAGTCCTGACTCCGAACAGTTTCTACCGCCCCCTGCCACTAACGGAATCTGCTCGAGCCAGTCTGGATCAGTGGCTATTCTGAGACAACCTGGGCCATGGCGTCCCCTTGGTATTTCCAGAATGGATGGTGGTCACCATAGATGCCAGCCTCTCCGGTTGGGGAGCTGTCTGGGAAAGTCGGTGCAGGGGATATGGTCTACGGAGGAGTCCCAATGGTTGATCAATCGTCTGGAGACCAGAGCTGTTCGGCTGGCACAGGAAGCCTTCCTCCCTCTGGTCCAGGGAGGGCAGTCAGGGTACTGTCTGACAATGCAACCACGGTGGCCTACATCAATCGTCAAGGTGGAACCAAGAGTCGACCGGTTGCGTTGGAAGCTCGCCTCTTAGTCAGCTGGGTGGAGCAGAACCACATAGCAGGGGTCGACAACGTACACGCGGATTTTCTAAGGCTCAATCCCGGAGAGGGAATTGGCGGACAGAGCCTTTCAGCTCATTTGTGACAGGTGGGGCACGCCTTGCATGGATCTGATGGCAACATTCAAGAATGCCAAGGCTTCGCACTTCTTTGCACGTCGCAGGGACACAGGGGCAGAGGGCATGGATGCTCTTGTTCTGCCATGGCCAATGACCATCCTGCTTTATGTTTCCTCCTTGGCCTCTTAAAGGCAAAGTTCTATTGCCGAATAGAGAAAACATCCAATAGATGTAATCCTGGTAGCTCCCGAGTGGCCTCGACGATCGTGGCTGTGGATCTGGTCAATCTTGCGGTGGAGGGGTCCGCTGCGGTTCCCATATCTTCTGAACCTTCTACATCAGGGGCCCATCTGTTTTCGACCAGGTCGATTGCTTTTGTCTAGCGGCATGGTGTTTGAGAGGCAGTGTCTAAAGAACAAAGGTTACTCTGCCGTGGTAGTGACTACTTTGCTGAGATCGCGCAAAGCTTCGACTTCTCTTTCTTATGTGCGTGTCTGGAAGGTTTTGAGTCGTGGTGCGTGACCGTAGTATTGTTCCCATCCGGGCGTCTATGTCAGATATTCCTAGGTTTCCTTCAGGCAGGATTGGCTAAGGGCTTATCCTGTAGTCCTTGAGGGTCCAGGTGGCAGCTTTAGGCTGTTTACGAGGGGCCATAGAGGGCGTAGCACTGGCTACGGCATCCGGATGTTTCTCGCTTCCTTAGAGAGCCAAGCATTGACGCCCCACCGGTGACTTCTCCATGTCCATCCTGGAATCTGAATGTAGTTCTTACGGCCTTATGCGCGCCACCTTTTGAGCCTTGAAGAGGGCAACCTTGAAGGACCTCACTTTGAAAGTAGTGTTCCTGGTGGCGATTTCTTCTGCACGTAGGATTTCAGAACTACAGGCGTTGTCCCTGCTGGGAACATTTCTTGAGAATTTCGGATTCAGGGGTTACTTTACGAACGGTTCCATCTTCTTTCCAAAGGTAGTGTCCTCGTTTCATGTGAATCAGTCGGTGGAACTCCCATCCTTTTCCGACCTGGATAGGTCGGATCCACTCTCGAAGGATTTAAGAAAGTTAGATGTTCGTAGGACTGTTGCGATATCTGGAAATTACCAACGATTTTAGAGTCTCGGATCATCTCTTTGTTCTCTGGAGTGGGCCAAAGTGGGGTAATATGGCATCTAAGACTACCATAGCCCGATGGTTGAAAGAGGCAATAAATTCTGTGTATTTGCTTCGTGGTCAGCCCTTACCAGTGGGGCTTGGGTCGCATTCCACACATTCCCAGGCGGCTTCCTGGGCAGAGTGTCAACAGATTTCTCCTCAAGAAATTTGCAGGCAACTACATTGAAGTCTTTGCATACTTTTGCATGGTCTTACAGACTGGATGTCCAGGATCCGAGGGGAGGAAATTTCGGAGCAGGTGTGTTGAGAGTGGGCCTCTCCAGATCCCATCAATGGTAAATAAAAGCTCTGGTACATCCCAGGAGTCTGGACTGATCCGGTACGTACAGGGAAAAGAAAACTTGTTTCTCAGCTGATGATTTTCGTTCCTGTAGTACCAAGGATCAGTCCAGAGTCTCGCCCGCTTAGTGCATAAAGATAATGGAGAGTCCGCTACTTCTGTATTAAGAACATGCCATACTGGGTCAGACCAAGGGTCCATCAAGCCCAGCATCCTGTTTCCAACAGTGGCCAATCCAGGCTGTAAGAACCTGGCAAGTACCCCAAAAACTAAGTCTATTCCATGTTACAGTTGCTAGTAATAGTGGTGGTTATTATCTAAGTCAACTTAATTAATAGCAGGTAATGGACTTCTACTCCAAGAACTTATCCAATCCTTTCTTAAACACAGCTATACTAACTGCACTAACCACATCCTCTCGGCAACAAATTCCAGAGTTTAATTGTGCGTGAGTAAAAAAGAACTTTCTCCGATTAGTTTTAAATGTGCCCCATGCTAACTTCATGGAGTGCCCCCTAGTCTTTCTATTATCCGAAAGAGTAAAAAACCGATTCACATCTACCCGTTCTAGACCTCTCATGATTTTAAACACCTCTATCATATCCCCCCTCAGTCGTCTCTTCTCCAAGCTGAAAAGTCCCTAACCTCTTTAGTTTTTCCTCATAGGGGAGCTGTTCCATTCCCCTTATCATTTTGGTTTTCTATGGCTGCAGACCCTTTGGTTTTACCCTTTTTACAGGGTTCTAGTTTCTAGTTGGGTCAGTGATCCATATTAAGTTTGTGGTTCCTGTATATAGTTAGTTTGATTTAGAATCATTCTGCTTTGACATTGCGTAACACTGGCAGACTGTGGGTGGCCACCCTGGTATATATGGCAGAGTCGGTTCAAATCTTTCTCTATCTCCATCTGCTGGGAGGGGAGGCAAAACCCAGGAGTCTGGACTGATCCTTGGTACTTCAGGAATGAAAATTATCAGATAAGAACCAATTTTCTTATCTGTGATGCCTTGCATTAGGGGATTGAAATTGAAGAAGGATTAAACCTAAATGCAGTGTCCTTAAGAGGGAAGTTTCAAAGCTGGGCAGGCAGGTGCAAACAGCCAGAGTACTTTTACCCAGAAATTCTGCACGCGTTTTACACACGTGCTTTCCCCTGCAAAGCTGCTGGGGGGGAAAAAAAAAAAAAAGTATACCCACCTGCTTTTCCTGTGGCCGTTTTTTTCCATGAAAAGATCTCTCGCCTCGTTTTGAAAATGCAGAGCTATGTGCATTATTGCCTTCTCTGGCCTCACCCCGTCCTGAGCCCCCTTTCACACTACTTTGCAGAACTGCCACAGTATTAGGCAGCAAGTTGAGAAGTGATCCGATCGTACAGCAGGACATTACAGAGAGGTTCTGTGTGGGAGGAAGTCCAGAACTGGCCTTTACCAGAGGTTGACGTGGCCACTTGCAGGACTATAGCTGTGACACTTTGGAACGCCCACTCAACAGGAATTGTGGCTACTGCAAACATTCATTATGGCTGAATATGGTTTTGGCTAGCAGGTCCCTTTGCAGGTCAGCTGGTGTGAAGCCGTTCTGGTCCGAACTGGTTTTTCTCTTGTATTCGTGGACTTGTAGGGTTGCTGTATGTGTTAATCCTGCAACCAGTTCTGTCCTATCAACCGCTTTGAGGAAAGTCACAAGGTCATAGTATCACACAATTTTTTAGTAGACTCTCCCCTCTCCCCTAGACCACTTTTTACTAGCTCTTGCCATGGTCATTATTGTCCTGTTTATTAGCATTTTTCAACATGCAGTTCTGTATTTGCAACAGACAAGTTTCTTTAGTCTTCCACCATTTAAAGATCAAGGTCTCTGGCCACTGTATACTCCAGAACATGCAGCCAAATGGTTGAGGTGCAGAACCTAATTCAAAATAATACATCAACGGCCTTGTAACAGTAGAAATCTAGCACCATGAGCTTTCATTTGCGGCTGTTTCTCTGTCTTAAATAGTCGCACCCTTCTACAGTTCCTAGTCTGGCCAGAATTAGGGTCCCTGCCTGAGGGAATCATGAAGTATGGACCCTGGTCAAGAACCATCACTGCAAAGGCTAAGTGGGAAGGAGGATATCGAATAAAGGGAAATTCCCAGGCAGTTGAGAAAGAGGTGTCATGTCAGTGTCGCTCAGCTGCCACTGGTTCCAGTTGAGCTGAAAGCCAACAGGAGGAGGAAACTGCCAGGGAAAAGAAGAAAAAAAAAAAAAAGGGGTAATCTACATGCAGCTTTGTTTTTAATTTTGTTCAGTTAAAGATCTTAAATTTGCATCAATTATTGTTTCAGCCTGTTTTTCAGCTAGCTTTGCCCTTTCTTCCAGTTATTGTCAGGCTCTCTTTGTGCACTCTCAAGTCTGAAATGCATAAAAGCAGGAATACATCATTCTTCAGGGGGCCGTGGGACTGCACCCCGCCTTCCTAGCGTTTTTCATTAATTTCCATGGTCGGTTTCCTGCCTCAGGGGGGTCCAGGAACATGCTTACTGTGGGCCTGTATCTGAGGCATGGGTACTCACTCTCTCTATCCAGACGGGCATGCATTGCATACGCCTTAAGCGGAATTTTTCTCTATATTTGCACTGTGCCACAGTGCGAGTCAGACGTTGTAATGTATACAGGCGGCATACAGAAGCAGGCGTGAAAGTTCTTGTTTGATCAGGCCAGTGGCACCTAACATAACTGGTAATAATTTCTATCTCAATTTTTTTTCACCATAATGTCCTGATCTCCAGTCGCACCTGTTTCTCCATACGTGGTACAGAATAGTACTTAATACTGACATTTCCATTGGGAAAAAAAAAAGTTTCTGTACTTTTCTCCTTTACCAATACGGCTGATTTTCTAGCATTAACATGTCTATATGCTCTATCTGCTGATCCTTTATAAAATATCAATTCTCAGTGAAGATTTTGGTATATGCAGGACAATCAAATGTTGACAGGGTGGGAATACTCTCATATAGGATCTCTAACTGAAACTTTACCACACTCCGTACATGTAAAGTATTTTGCAAACACCATGATAGGAACAAACCTCAATTGTAAGGCAGCATAGGTTGGTATGATCCCATTTTCTCAAATTTACTGCTGGTGCTCTTCTTTGTATGTGCATTCTGTCAACGAGAGCTCCCATCCTGTATGAATCCTCTGATGTCTTATGAGCTGTGTTTTAATCCGGAAACGTTTATTACACTCTGTACAGGCAAATGGTCTCTCACCTGTGTGGATGGAATAATGTACTCTCAGATGAGAAACCTGCCTGAAGCTTTTATTGCACTGATCACATGCAAATGGTTTCTCTCCCGTGTGAGTCCGCTGATGTTTTGTAAGCTGTGACTTCTCTATGAATCTCTTATTACATTCAGTACAGGCAAATGGTTTGTCGCCTGTGTGGATAGAACGATGCACTCGCAGATGCGATTTCTGACTAAAGCTTTTATTACACTCTGTGCATGCAAATGGTTTATCATCCATATGGACAAATTGATGCATCTTCAAACGTGATTTCCGACTGAATCTTTTATCACACACTGTACATAAAAAGGGTTTCTCTCTCCGGTGAGTCCTCTGATGTCCAAGGAGCTGCGCTTCTGCCCAAAGCTTTTATTACACCTCCGTGCATAAAAATGGCTCTCTCTCCCATGAGCCCTCTGATGATCAGTGAGCTGTGATTTGTCTCCGAAACTTTATCATACTCAATCAGATGAAAAGCGTTTCTCTCCCATATGAGTTCTCCGATGTTGCATAAGCAGTAACTTCTCCCGGAATCTTTTATTACATTCAATACAGACAAATTGTTTACCACCGTCTTCATGGACAAACTGGGGTGCTGATAGATGTGATTTCCGACTGAAGCTTTTATTACATTCAGTACATGAATATATTTTCTTTCGCTGGCTGGTACTCTGATGACGTGTGAGCTGCTTTTCTTCTCTAAAGCTTTTATTACACTCAGTACATGTAAATGGTTTATCATCTGTATGTACAGACAGATGGCTGTCAGATGTGATTTCTGACTAAAATTTTTATTGCACTTTGTACATGTAAATGGTTTCTCATGCGCGTGGGTTCTCTGATGTCTTATGAGTAGTGATTATGAATGAAGGTTTTAGTGCATTCTGTGCATGCAAATGTTTTTCACCTGAATGGATAAACCGGTGCAACCTTAAACGTGATTTGTATTTGAAGCTTTTGTTACATTCAGGACACGTAAATGGTTTCTCTCCAGCACAGCTTAGGTTTGTCTGAGCTTCTATAAATGTTCTGTTTCTGTATGTAGTGAATTTGGTTCCTACACGAGTGTTCCTCTCCTTAATTGACCTATGTTCACTCCTGCAGTCTCTTCCCCCAACCCAAGCCTTGAAAAAACATTCCTTTGTCTTGTTCTAGAAGCGTTTTGTGCTGGTCTCGATTTCCTGTCCATGTCTTAAGATGGATCCTGTTCTTATTTTCAAAGCTGTTACCTGCTGGATAAGAGAAAAAGTCATATTATTTATATGTTGATGGAAAAGGAAAAAAAAAAAAAAAAAGTTCCTGGGCTCCCACTTCATAACGAATTACAAGAGGGGCAGGAAGGAGGACCAATCTGAGGCATTACACTGAAGATTGGCACGCACGCTAAAATAGCATCCTATGCGCTAATGCCCAGTGGTGCACACTAAAGCATTCTGTGATAACAATTAGCAGTAGGTGCTAAAATGAGCCCACTTACCTGCATGTATATGAGGAAACCTCATATGCAAATTAGGTTTAGCAAAGCACAAGAAATATCATGGCATGATTAGCCACAGGCCAAGGTTTGAACACCTGCCTTGGACCGGAAGTCAGCGTTCCTGTTATTTCAAGGGCTCAGCAGCCCAGATGAGACTGAAAGATTAAGTTGATGTATGGTAATACCCTCCCCGTGTAGAAGGCACCCTGCTTTCACAGTCTCTACAAAAGAGCTTTTTTCCACCATAGAATGGCAGGATTTGCATGATCATTGCCGCCCAAAGGCCACTGCAGGTAGTCGAAGGCTTGAGCCTGAGCAGTCTTGTTGAGAGCTCCCCACCAGCCCATTACGAAGGGGCATCCACCCCATGGGCGACTCATTCAGTCAGGGGGAGTATCCTTGCTGCTTCACCCCTCCAAATATCTAAAGATTGTTCACCAGCAAGGCTACAGCCTGCCCGGGATCTGACACTACAGGAAACTTGCTATAAGGGTTCAGCTAACATTGGGCCTTACCAAGGGAGGAAATATGCAGTACAGGGCAGTGCAGAGAAGAGATGGTGGGGGGGGGGGGGGGGGGGGGGAAGAGGAGAGAGAGAGAGAGAAAGAGGCAGCGGAGCACATGAACACTTCAGAATCAGATCTGCACTTATTGACACAAACAGATGTATTTCCAAGCAATAGGTTAACAGATGACAATGGTTTCTTCAACATTGAGGGGTTTTTTTGGTTTTTGTTTGGGGTTTTTTGACACAGGTTTCCTCCTAGACCTTGAGGTCTCCAGCTCCGCTGCATCCAGGGTTGGGATTCTGGTGCCTTGGGCCTTTCATTCACAGCTACCTGGGGATCTTCTTCCTCTCTGCTGTATCCCTAAGCCCTAGGTGATCCAGAAAGAGCAAAAGACTTGATTCAAGGATCAAACCAGAGACCTTCCATGTGAGCCAGTGGGCTGGTCCAGTTTCTCTAACCTTGTTGTAACATAAGAATTGCCAAGCTGGGTCAGATCAAGATCCATCAAGCCCAACATCCTGGCTCCAACAAGGGCTAATCCACTGGCAGATCCCATAAAGTACATCCAATTCCTATTGCTAACTCCCAGGGATAGCAATAGCTTTCTTTAGGCTAAATAATGTAGTACAGACTTTTCCTCCAGGAAGTTGCCCAGGCCTCTTTAAAACTCCATTATGCCAGTCATCTTTATATCACATCCTCTGGCAAGAGATTCCACAGCTTGACAGTGCACCAAATGAAAAAGCATTTTCTACGAACTGTTTTGAATTTGCTGGTTGTTAGTTTCATGGAGTGTCCCCCATGGTTATTTACCCTTGTAAATAATACCAAAACATCTTTTTTCTTTACCCATTCCACCCCACTCATGATTTTTGTAAGCTTCTATCGTGTCCCCTTCTCAGCCGTCTCTTTTCCAAGCTGAAGAGCCCCAGCCTGCGCAGCCTCTCAGCATAGGAGATATCGCCCATCCCCTTTATCACGTTTGTCATCCCTCCCCTCTGCACCTATTCCAATTCCTCTATGTTTTGTCTTGAGGTGGGGGAAGGGCGACCAGACTGCACACTGTACTCAAAGTGCAGTCACGCCATGGCTTGATACAGAGAGGCAATATGATATTTTCTGTTTTATTCTCCCTCCTTTTGGATCATTCCTAATAGATCATTCTATTAGGAATGATCCACTGCACACTGAGCTGAGGAGTTCAATGTAGTCCTTTTCCTGGATAGTGATTCCCCAAACACAGAACCCAGCATCGTACGCCTGTATTTGGGATTATTCTTCCCTATGTTCATCACTGTGCACTTCTCTACATTAAATTCCATCTGCCCTTCTGTTTCCCAGTCTCATGGTCGCACAAGGTCCTTCTGCGGTTCATCGCAATCTGCTGCTGTTTTTAACAAAATTTGAATAATTTTGTATCATCTGCCAATTTGATCACCTCAACTCATCATTCCCTTTTCCAAATCATTTTGGAATAATTTATTAAAACAGCACAGGTTCCTTTCTTACTCCACTAATGACCTTTCTCCAAATGGAAAACTGACCATTTAATCCTACCCTCTGTTTCCAGCCTTTTTAACCAGTTAGCAATCCACAATAGAACGCTGCCTCCAATCTCATGACTTTCTAATTTCCTGAGGAGTCTCGCATGGTGGGCTTTGTCAAATGCCTTCTAAAATCCAAATACACTACATCAACCCACTCACCTTTATCTACATGTTTGTTTGCACCTTCAAAAATATCTAAAAGATTGGTAAGACAAGACTTCCCCTTGTTAAAACCATTTTGACTCTTCACCATTAAGCCATGTCTATCTGTAGGGCCAATACTTATGTTTTTAAGAATGGCTTCTACCATTTTGTCCAATACCAGCATCAGATTCACCACTCTATAGTTTCTTGCATCATCCCCGGCACCATGTTTAAAAATTGGTATCACATTGGCCATGTTCCAGGAATCATGGTTGTTTTAAATGACAGGTTACAGATTGCTAGTAAACAGGCTAGCATGGTCATGTTTTAGTTCTTTTAGAACTCTGGGATGGATGCCATCTGGTCCTGGTAATTTGTTACTCTTCAGTTTGTCCTCCATTGTCACAGATATTTGTTTCAGTTGCTCAGAATCTCCATCGTTAAAGAATGCTTCAGGTGCAGGTATGTTCTCAACATCTTCCTCTGTAAAATCTCAATAAGGCACAATGGTGGGATGGTTTCAGATTAAGGGCTGTGCCACAAGTTCTTAGCCATCGGGATGTCTGGGCAGAAATTGTTCACTAATTGTGTTCTATATGCCCTGCTTGGCCCTCAGATAGAGGAAGGTCCAGGGAGCAAGGGGAAAAGTGGCTAGCGCATCAATCAGCATGGAACATTCCAGCAATCTTTCACACTCCTAGGCTGGGCTCACTTATTCCCCTATGAAGATAAAGCCATACTACCAGCAGCATTTGCTTCGTCCAGGAACCCCAGCTGGTGCTTTATCTGAAGACTGTGAACAAATATGTTTGTTTGTCATACTGGATATTGAGAAAGAGTCAAGACCTCTTAGCTGGAACTGACTTAACATTTCTGGGATGTTCAAGTAATTTGAACCACGAAAGCAGGGACTCTGCCCACTGCTGCAGTTACTCCTGAGGTGCCCGCATATCTTCACCCATGTCTTACTGCAGTGGGTGAAGATGTTTCAAAGCGTGGATTGAAATGCATTTACCGTGGGGGCTTCTTTGCATGTTGGACTTTGTATGTATTCTCTTCTGTAAATAGAAGTAGGACCGATTGGAACCACAACAAATGGAGTTACAAGGACTCATTACCAGATCTTAGCACATCAGCTGGACCATCAGAGGTGGTTTTCCCTCAAATTAGGACAGACTTGGACTAACAAGAAGAGTTTATCCCGCCCCAAAAGCTCAGGTCACCTTTACCCAATTAATGTTTCACCCCCTAGGTCCACTACAACATCTGATCAACCACTGGCAGCACAGAACTCTAGAACCCATTTCAAGACGATCGAATAAACAAGGGTCACCCGCATTTCACTCGCCTGTAGGACCAGCAACACATTCTTCTTTATCTGCATCAGGTTCTCCGATGGGATACGGTTCCTCCTCGTGCTTAACGCCGAAGGACCAGGCCAACGGGAGGCTTGTGCTGGGACTGGGGTTATTTTCGTTTCCCTCGCAGGCAGAAGGATGGCTGCAGTGCGGCTCCTCCTCCTCCTCCTCTTTAATCCTCAGTAAAACATCAGGAGCTCTGCAGACTGAAGTGCACAAACAGGTAACATTATTCTTCAAGACCGAATCATCACCAAGTTAATTATTTGAAAATCAGTGTTGGCCCAAACGGCTTCTTTCTTTCTTTCTTTTTTTTTTTTTTTTTTTAATTCTTTCTTTATAATTTTTAAAAATACAATACAAGCATTACTTGCAGTACAGAAATTACAGAAAAAAGCAGAAACATATATTTATAATGAAATAAGTAAAAATAAACCTTATATACCACCAATTTCTGTAGTCATTTGCAAGAAAATGAGACGTATATCTATCTAGAGCAAATCCTATGAAAAAACTTTTCAGAAAATGTAAGTTATTTCCCCAATGTTCATTTATCCGCCATCTTATCTACTCCCAAAAGTGCTCTTGAGATGTTCTGGATTGGTGTAATAATAATTCTGTCCCTTCAATTTGATTAAACGGCTTCTTTCTGCCATGCAAGTCTCAGTGATGGGCGGGCTGAGGAAGAAGCAGTCCTGAGCTGATTCGGGATCGGATTTCTCTCTCGAGAAGTTGCAGATCTTCCTGAATTAGTTCAAACCCATGACCCCCACCCCGGTTTTCAGCCACTGTTCAAGGGCAGTCTCTGTGGCCAGGGCCGGAAAGTTCCTTGGCATCAACTCCGAGACTCTGCAGCAATTCTGTGGTGTGCGCGCATGTGGATGGCTCCTTAATATGCACATGCAACCATTTTTTATGTTGCATTTTCACATCTTAATTGTTTCATTAAACATTTTTTCAACCACTGGTTAAGTCTGAATTGCTCTTGAACTCTTTTCCTGCTCCCTGCCTCTCTCTCACCCCTCTCCCCCATTGTAAATGAGCTCTTCCTCTCATCTGAATCTGCTCCTTAAATCTCTCCCCCTCCTTCCTTTCCAGTCCTCTCCTCTCCTTTCCCCGCCAGTCTCTAAGCTTCCTCTACCCCCCCTCCTCCTCCCCCCCTTATTCTTGACCTCCTTCCAGGTCCACCATTACAACTCATCTCCTCTTCTCTTTTCCCTCCTCCCTCCCACCTTTCCCCTCTTCTCTGATTTACCCTGCTTATTTCTGGGATAAGCAGCTTGGAATCCATCTGCCCCTTGGGACCCTGCCCAGGTACTTGCGCCCTGGCTTGGCCACTGTTGGAAGCAGGATACCGGGCCTGATGGATCCTTGATCTGACCCAGTATGGCAAGACGTTTTTCCTTCCCTCCCTTCACCCTTCCAGTTTTTCATACATTGGGACCCACAACTGCTGCATCTGCCTAGTAGTGGCCATGAGTGGAAAGGCTGAAGTGGGGCGACTTCCGGGAAGATGGCAGCTGTGGGTCACGGGGGGGGGGGGGGGGGGGGGGGGGGGGGGGGGGGGGGGGGGGGGGGGGGGGGCTTGTCATAAGAAACCGGCAGTTACTGGCCAGAGGGGCCTGCAGACGAGAAGCTACATGTCAGAGAGAGACCCGTCAGAGGGAGCCAGGGGCCACATACAGGGAGAGGGCCAAGCAGAAAGAAGCAACTGACCAGCAGCAGAATTAGCCTACTGACTCGATGTGATGGTTGCCCACTGGAGTGGGCCCACTAATGGCAAACAGGCCGACGGTCATAAAATGAAGACAGTTTGCCATGATCTTCTAGAAAAAGGCAAATTCTGTGACATTGCAGCAAACTGGAGGCCTTGTTCATATATTTGTAACCCCCCTTTTTTTTTTTAAAGTGGCATAATCTCCAAGGATACACAAAAATAAATGTATACTTTGGGGTCCATCTTCACTATTGCCTGTCCCCTCCTGCTTGTTACACCTCAGGGGTGAGTCCGTTGCTTATGGCCCAGGCGGTGCTGTGACTTTCACAACAATGTTTGGCTGCAGAAACAGAACTGGGTGTTCAAATTATAAATGTACTGACTTTTTAAAAAAAATGAATCAATGTCCAGCTTACAAATAGCCGAGATTACAACTGGATGTGCCCCTTTTTCCTGGGTGCTTGGTGATAACTCAGGTTCCTGGGCTGATTACTATCAGTCCTGTTCCGAGTGCGTGGGAGGACCCAACTCCTGGGGAGATCCTGCTCTGCTTGGGTTCCCCCTTACAGCATAAAACAGTCCTAACTGAGTTCACGATTGTCTCTTCTACCCAGCCTGCACCTGTGTCCTAGGGGGGAGATCCAGTAATGGGTCTTCAATTTCTGTTCTTAACTTCTTCCTCCTACTCACTTCTTTGTGACCCTCCAGAGGGAAAGGTCTCTTACTGGCAGAGATCAGGCACACTGCCCAGTCTCCAAGTGTGACAAAAGCCCCCTCCCAACCTCACTCAGCTGCCCCCAAAAAAACCACTTCTGACAGTACTACTGTCACTGCAGCCCTTCTCTGACCCAGAAGGAAGCTGACAAAATCTTCAGTGTCCTGGCCTCCGGATATGGGGGGACGGCCATCTCCAAAAGAAACCAGGCTTCACGCCAAGAAAATAATTCTCTGCGTAAAAGATCTTCTTAATTAAAAGTCTCTGTCAAACTTGAGGTAGTCCCCTAATAAGCAGGTAGGGCTCAAAAGGATTTCCCTCCAAAAATGTACTGAGTGAGGGAGTAGGCCCCACTCTAAAGGAACAAACTCTTAAGAGCTCCTCTCTCATCAAAATCATAACTTAAATGCCACACCGACTTCTTCCCTAATTCCTATTTATAGTAAAAAGATCCACCCACTCAGACTGCCTCTGGGGGAGGAGCTGAACTGGGGGATTCCATTTTAATATTCAAAGTATTTCACATGAAGCAAGAAACACCTAGCTGGATACCTAATGGATAACCCGAAAGGCTGCCACATATTTATAATGCAATAAAAAAATTCAGCTGTAACATCCAGCGTCAGATGTAAAGCAGAACAGCTCAGCTTCACAGAAAGCTCAAACTGTCCAGTACTTCATTTACAAAAAGCCTCTGCAGTCTTACAGAAAACAAGCTTCATGAGAGAATCAGGCAAACAAGAGTTAAATACTTTGGAAGCACTGTATTTATTCATGAAATATGAGAGCCCTCTCTTAGGTCACCTAACACGGGCCGATTCAGTATGGTGCGCTCGGCCGAGAGCACCGTTAGCCCCCGTTGGCTGCGCGTTTTGACGCGCTATTTTTACTCTTTATACAGTAAGAGGTAATAGCGTGTGGAAAACGTGCAGCCAATACCCCCAAAACTAATAGCGCCCGCAACATGCAAATGCATGTTGATGGGCCTATTAGTTACTTCTGCGCGATACAGAAAGTCAAATGTGCAGCAAAGCTGCACATTTTATTTTCAGAAATTAACGCCTGCCCAAAGGCAGGAATTAATTTCTACCAGCACGGGGAAAGTGTACCGAAAAGCAGAAAAAACCTGCTTTTCTGTACACCCTCCAACTTAGTATCATAGCGATATTAAGTCGGAGACCTCAAAAACAAAAAAAATTTTTTAATTAAAAAAAAAAAAAAAAATCTGCCCGCAGGTTGGAAGTCAGACGCTCAATTTTGCCGGAGTCCGTTTTCCGAACCCGTGGCTGTCAGCGGACTCGAGAACAGACACCGGTAAAATTGAGCGCCGGCTGTCAAACCCACTGACAGCCGCCGCTTCTGTCAATAAGGAGGCGCTAGGGACGCACTAGTGTCCCTAGCGCCTTCTTATTACTGCGGGCCCTCATGTAAATACTCGATTGCGCGCCCAGGAGAGTGGCCTGGGCGCGCGTCGGGAGAGCAGGCGCTCGCCTCGGAGGGCCGGCTCTCCCATGGTTTTTACTGTATCGGCCCGACACTTGCTTTCAAAGAGACCAGAGGTCCTAGTAAAACTGAAAACTCACCTTTCCCTAGGGAGATCAGGGCTTCATAATTATCCCTCATCACTTCCTTGTACAGTTCCTTCTGTTCCTCATCTAACCATTTCCACTCCTCCTCCGAGAAACAGACCGCGATATCGTCAAATGTCACCGACACCTGAAAAACAAAACCCAGACATCAGCAGCCGGTTAGACCCCCAGAGCAGATGTGAACAGCAGATCCAGCAAAGCTGACGTGATCAGCAAGAAAGTGTAAAGAGCTTGGGAACAGCGACAAGACATGCAGTGGAGAAGCTGGATGGTAAAACAGGAACGGTAGCACCTAAGTCACAGCAAGGATCTCGGTGTGAGGCGATGACAGACGGCAAATCTTTTTTGGGTGGATGACGGCAGTGAGGCATCATCCACACAAGAAATAGAGAAACTGGGATTAGGATGGCGGGATGAGAGGAAGGTGTCTGTCCCTCTCCTCTCTCTCATTCCACATAAACATATCCCTCCTTCTAGCTTCTGTTAAGCACACCCTTCGATCCCCACCCTTCTTTCATATATTTACTCAGTCCCTCTATTCACACACACACACACACACACACACACCATCCCCAAACTCTCTCATAACTCCCCCACCCCCCCTTTAAATCACCTAGGCACCCCCTCACCTCCTCCCCATGCAAGCAGGAGGAAGAGAACAGCAGCGCCATGTTGCCAATTTTTATATAAATATGCAAGACCACAAAAAACAGAACCATTACCAAATCCAGTAACTTTATTCTAAAGCCCACGGTGATATATATTCCTTAGGCAACACCTAAGACACAGATCTAGAAATCAAGAAACAGCAACAAAGCATGATAGTTATACAATTCACAGGATCAATAGCGGATGCACTGCCTTCCTGCCAAGCGGCACTGGGGAAGGGCAAGAGTCAAACCCAGAGGAGCTCTCTGTGACAGGGGGAGATAGATTGATGTGCACGGATCGGGACAGACACCTCGGGGGGGGGGGGGGGGGGATAGTGCCTGATGATCTGAAGGTGGTGAAGCAACGTGACAAGGTAGTGGCTGGGGCTAGAGGGATGATGGGCTGCACAGAGAGCGGCATAACCAGCAGGAAGGAGGAGGAGGAGGTGATAATGCCCCTGTGGAGGCCTCACCTGGCGCACTGCGTTCAGTACTGGAACCCGCATCTCAAGAAGGATAAAGACAGGGTGGAGGCGGTTCAAAGAAAGGCAACCAAAATGGCATGGGGTCTGCACTGGAAAAAACCTATGAGACTGAAGGATTTAAATATGTATATTGTGGAGGAGAGGGGGTGCAGGGGAGATATGATTCAGACTTTTAAATACCTGAAGAGTATTAATTATGCACAAGAATCAAACCTTTTCCGAGGGAAAGAAAGCTTTAGAACTAGGGGCCATAATATGAAGCTCTAAGGGGGGACACTTAGCAACAAAATCTGGAAATATTTCTTCACGGAAAGGGTGTTGAATGCATGGCATGCCTCCCCGCTACATCCCCAGAAGAGGTAGTGCTGACAAAAAACAGTAAGGCAATTCAAACGTGCATGGGATAAACAGAGGATCCCTAAAGACTAAAGGATGGAATTGAAGAAAAGACATAACCTGTGTTAAATGGGGTAACCTGCACGGAGAGGCAGCTACTACCCTTAACAGAAGGCATGGGGTAACCTGCACCGAGGGGCAGCTACTACCCTTAACAGAAGGCATGGAGTAACCTGCACGGAGAAGCAGCTACTACCCTTAACAGAAGGCACGGAGAAGCAGCTACTACCCTTAACAGAAGGCACGGGGTAACCTGCACGGAGAGGCAGCTACTACCCTTAACAGAAGGCACGGGATAACCTGCACGGAGAGGCAGCTACTACCCTTAACAGAAGGCACGGGGTAACCTGCACGGAGGGGCAGCTACTACCCTTAACAGAAGGCACGGGGTAACCTGCACGGAGGGGCAGCTACTACCCTTAACAGAAGGCACGGGGTAACCTGCACGGAGGGGCAGCTACTACCCTTAACAGAAGGCACGGGGTAACCTGCACGGAGGGGCAGCTACTACCCTTAACAGAAGGCACGGGGTAACCTGCACGGAGGGGCAGCTACTACCCTAGGCAACTTGCTGGACAGACTGAACGGACTGCTTGGATCTTTTTCTGCCATCATTTACCATTACTATGATTCCTGCTCCATGCATTCTCCTGTCTGCTAGTGTAATCCCCGCCCCCCCAAGTCTGGGAAAATTACTCAGATCTTCCTTTGATCTCACAAGTCAATCACTCTTTCCTGTTATGTCAGACTTATGGTACGGTAGTACCAGTTATAAAATAAGTGTGTCATTATTTACAACTATAGATTATCACTTAGGTTAGCAAAGAATCTGGATTTGCTCGCATTGTGTTTAGCCTGCTGTTTTGTGCTCAGCTCACCAGAGATCATACCTGATTTGTCATGGGGATGAGATTATATCAGTCTGTTTGCTATAGTTATTCATCACATGAACACAAAGTCTACCTCCTCCTTCTCTCCTGTCTAGGGCCCAACTGCTGCTTGAACCATGCAGGACACCGTACTGTCCCCTCCCCCCCTTTCCAAGCAGCTCTGTTCAAAACAATTACAAGCCCCAGGTGGTAGGAGAAGGAAGAGAAGAACGCAGCCCAAGATACTGCTACTCTCTTCCTAACACACCCCGCCCCCGATCAGCGGAGAGGGAGAGCGTGGAATGAGCGGGGGGAGGGAAGTTAAAAAGATAAATATGTATGCCATTGGCTTGTCTCTTCAAACTCAGACCCGTCCGCCCACAGGCAATGGCAAATTCCACAGGAAGGGTTGAATTATTATTTTTTTTTTGCAACCGGGGAATCATGGGAAACCAAGGCTCCTGGCTATTGGTCATTAGCAGCCTGTTACAACAGGAAGCAGAAATCCTTTTACTTCACAACTCTTTACAGCTTTACAAACAAAGATCATCGTACACACATCCCAACCCACCACACTGTAACGCAACCTGTAATTTACTTGTATGCTCCAGCAACATCATCCTCGGTTCTTGGAGAGAGCATGTGCTGCAAACTCGGTCACAAATGCATGACGTCAGTCCAGGAAAAGGCACCACCTACAGAATTTACTACAAAAAGAGTGTGGCAATCACATTGCAGCATGGAGCTTTCTACTAGAACCTAATCCTCTGAACACTCCAAACCATTGCTAGGTCTTAAAATCAGGAGACGCTCCAGTATGTTTCCTATCCCTAGACTCATTCTCTGCAAACTCCTACCTGAGCAGAAGCCCCTGAAGGCATTTTGTGCTCTGCTTTTTCCCCGGGAATTTGTCAGCTGATTACAGACCGAGCTCCTGGGCAGGAACGTCAGAAATCCTAAACACAGAGCTCTCTCCTTCGCCCAATGGCTCCTCAGGCTCAAGGCATGCCGGGACTCGGAGTCCTCCCTGGGTAGAGTCTCCTCCTCCAGCCGAAGAGCGGGTTAGTTTGTAACTTCAAAGTAACTTGCCTGCCTGCAGCTTTCCAGCTCCATTTCCTTTAGATTTAGATAACTTTATTGGAATGAAAATTGTACAACGCTTGCCAAAGGAACACGTAAGATGACAAAATAAAAAGGGAAGAAAAGTAAAAATAAAGTTGCCTGTAGCCAATCAGCTGAGCCAGAGCGAGTCCTCCCAGCGGTCCCGCGTGTGCGCATGTGTGTAAGGGGAAAACACTGACCAGCTCTTTATCGTTGGTTGCCACCTTCTAATTCCTACTTCTGCATGCATCCAGTTTGGAGGCAGGGGTTGGAGTAGATTCAGATTAAGGCATAACAATTTTACATGAGTTCAAATGGTAAAGAAAAGAGAGGAAGAAATTACAAATAAGTCAAGTAAAAAAAACAAATTATGGACGTACAAGTACAGCATGAGTGACATATCTCAGATTTTGGTGCTGGGCCAAATTGTCCCTGGTGAGGTTTACTTTCTGGCCACGATATAATATTTGCTACTCTAGCTACTGTTTCTCCTCTTTCTCCCAGGATTATAGTTTTTCCTGCTCTTTCTTTTGTGGGAAGTCTTTGATTTTCACTGTCAGTTTATTTCTTATCTCTTTGTATTTTGCACAGCACAAGTGAAAATGTATATCTGTTTCTATTTCTTCAGTTACATTGCTTACAAGAGTCTGGCTTCTTGGAATTTCAGTTTTTGTCTGCATCCTTCTGCTTCTAGCCTGTGAAGGTGGAGTTTTCTGCTTGAACTGATTCTCCACAAACTGGATCTCATGCTTCTCACTACTACGGTATTGCCAGTGGCTCCTGCCTTCAGGTACTGGGGTAGGAGTTTGCTGCTTGAATTTTAAAATGTGACGGGGATTAAAACCACAAAACAAACCCGAGTTAGCAATTCAAAACAGAAAAATATGGACTCATGTAACCCCTGGGCAGGTTGTACCCAGACAGTGGTACCAGAAGCCATATCTCAAATACAGTTTCAGGTTGTAAACTTCCCTTATTGTTACAGTTCTTTAAATGTCAGGGTTCCCTGAGCAGAGGGAAAGAACTTTCAAGGCTCTTGCATTCCCTGTACGTACCCGGATCAGCCCAGACTGCTGGGTTATGCCTCCCTTCCAGCAGATGGAGACAGAGAAAAACTTGAAGGACACCCCTGTAAGTAGGATGCGCCATCTGCAGCCCCTTCAGTATTTCTCTGTTTCCAGCAGATGAAGGTGGTAGAACCTGCAGTCCTGGCTAATTGACTAAACAAAAAAAAAAAAAGTGTTGCAGTAGGAATAGCTTAGTGGTGAGAGCAGTGGACTATGAACCAGGAGACCAGGGTTTGAGTCCTGCTGTCGCTCCTTGTGACCTTGGGCAAGTCTCTTTACCTTCCATTGCCTCAGGTACAAAAAAAAACTTAGATTGTAAGCCCTCTGGGGATAGAGAAATACCTACAGTGCCTGAATGTAAACCGATGTGATATCTTAATTGAGATCAAATGTCGGTATATAATAAATACATTTCTTTGGCTGAAACAAAAGTTAAAAAAAAAAAAAAAGAGCCGGGCCTCCCTTGTTTCTCCTTGGTGGTAGGCCTGCCATGTGCTTTGCCCTTCTCTCCAGTCTACTAGGAGCAGCAGCCAGTGAGTGACTGGGGGGGATTTACCGGTAGGCCGGTCCCTACCCCGCGGCCTAGAGACAACCGTGGGTTGTGCTCTGGTGAGGCCAACGTGAATTAATAAAAAAAATAGAATCGGAACATGTTGTTTTTTGCAGCTGTGCTGCTCTTATTCAGCCTCCCGGGCTCCGGGGTTTATTTACGCAGCCTCCTCTCCTTATTCAGCGCGCTTTGGCCTGCAAATCTTGTGAGGAGCCGGCAGCACGGCTCTCCAGAGATAGCCTCTGTGCCAGGTGTTTTCCCGGGTGCGAGGGCCCATCAGTGGGGGCAGCTGGCGGCAGGGGGAGGCAGGCACATCTGTCCTATGGTGCGGGCGCCCCTATGCTGCCTCATGGTACTCAGCCTGTCCCGCTCCCGCGGAACACAGGAACGGCGGCCATTTTAGGAGCTTTAGATGCTGATGCAGATAGCTCAGCAGGGGAAGGGATCTCTCTTCTCAGTTATTTCTGCAGGATTTTTGCCCCGGGTCTCCCCATGATTTATTTCCTGCTTTCCATGCTCCTTTGGGTAACCCCCTCAGGAAAATTTAAAGGGTCAGCATCCTTTTTCGGCTGATTTTATTTTACTATTACATAAGGCTTATTTAGCTAGCCTTATGCCCATCGGAGATCCTGAGCCCCCTCCGGGGCAGCCTGGGGATGGGCCCTCTCCTCCCATGCAGGTTCCTAGGCCGGATCCTCCTGAGGTCTCCCGGATTAGGGTGGTCCAGAAAGGGTCCGGTTCCGGGAACCAGGGGGTGGAGCCGCTGGCGGATCTGCTTCAGGCGGACATGGATGAGGATTCCGAGTGTGTGGCCCCAGTAGAAGGGGATGATCCTCGGGTCCTTGGGCTCTTTCATAGAGATGAGTTGGAGCCGATGATTCCACATGTCCTAGCGGAGTTGGGCATACCAGCTGGTCAGACGCCGACGCCTCAGGATCAGGGCACGGTGGATCCGGTGCTGTCTGGTCTTCGTCCCCTGGCTAGGACTTATCCTTTTCATCCTATGTTGCTCCAGCTAATGTTTCGGGAGTGGGATACTTCGGAAGCTAGGCAGAGCTATGGAAAAATTGTACCCGCTGCCGGACGACTCTCTTGACCTCCTTAAGGTTCCCAAGGTTGATGCGGCCGTATCCGCAGTCACTAAGTGTACGATGATTCCTGTGGTCGGGGCGGCTGCCCTTAAGGACCCTCAGCATTGTAAGCTGGAGGTGCTTCTCAAGCGTATCTTCGAAGTGTAGGCTCTGGGGGTTCAAGCAGCCGTTTGCAGTAGTTTAATGCAGCGTGTGAGTCTCTGGTAGGTACAACAACTCCTGAGTGCCAGAGAGCTCTCCCCGGAGGAGCTGGAGCAGGCTGATCATTTGGAGGCGGCGGTAGCGTATGGGGCGGATGCCTTGTTTGATCTCCTTTGTACGTCTTCGTGTACTACGGTTTCTGCGGTGTCAGCCTGCAGGCTTTTATGGCTCCGTAATTGGGCGGCTGATGTTTCCTCCAAGTCGCAGCTGAGTGCTTTTCCGTTTCGGAGGAAATTACTTTTTGGAGATGATTTGGATCAGCTCATTAAGTCCTTGGGGGACAATAAAGTGTACAAGCTCCCGGAGGATAGGCCAAAAGCTTCAAGAGGTTTCGGCCCTTCCCGGTCGCGTTTTCGGGGGCAGCGCTGTTTTCACCAGTCTAAGCCGGCTCCGTTTGGCCAAAGACAGTCATCCGGCAGGTCGCAGACCTGGTCTCATTCCTTTCATGGCCGTAAACCCGCCCAAGATGGCGGTGCCACAGGGGCAACGGGAGTCAAGTCCTCCCTATGAAATAGCGCGGCCCACTCCCCTGTGAGAGTGGGCCGCGCTGTCCACAGGGGCGGCTGTCCCTGTTTTACGAGGAGTGGGTCAAAATAACGTCAGACCATTGGGTTCTAAACATTATAGAACACGGCTACGCCTTAGATTTTGCTCGTCCCTTACTCAATCTATTTCTGGTGTCGCCCTGTGGATCTCTGGAGAAAAGGCGCCAGGTGTCCCTCATGCTTCGCCGGTTGTGGGACCTCGGGGAGGTCGTTCCGGTTCCTCTGAACAAACTTCGAACAGGCAGGTATTCGATTTATTTTCTGGTTCTGTAGAAGGAAGGGTAATTCCGTCCGATTTTAGATGTGAAGAAGGTCAACAGAGCTCTCAGAGTGCCCCATTTTCGTATGGAGACGCTACGTTCCGTAATCGCCTCCGTCAGAGCAGGGGAGTTTTTAGCGTCCCTCAATTTGACAGAAGCGTACATACACATTGCAGTTCGGAACGACCATCAGCGGTATCTCCGGTTTATGGTCTTCGGCAAGCATTACCAGTTTCAGGCACTTACCTTTGCGGGCTGGCGACCGCTCCGCACACATTTACCAAGGTGATGATGGTCGTGGTGGCGGCTTTCCGTCGCCAGGGCATCCTAGTCCATCCCTACTTGGACGACTGGCTCATTCGAGCGAAGTCAAAGGAACTATGCGAGGCGGCGGTCGCCAGGGTGGTGCAGACACTTCACTCTCTCAGCCCACCACTTCCCCCACTATTTGCAGTCTTCTCTCTCCATCTCCCCCTTAAAGTCTCCTCCTTTCCGACCTTTCTTCTTCACTCTCACCTACACTGCCATTTTCTAGCCCTCCGTCTTTCTCTCTCCCACCCTCTCTTCCCCACCTCGCTCTTTAAGCCTTCTCCCTTCCACTGCTTTCTCCCTCCTGCCCCTCTTCCACTCTCTCTCAGCCCTTCCTCCCCCTTCCAACTATAGTCCTTTCTCATCCCCTCCACTTAGCCTTCCCCCATCCAGTGCTCCCTTCCACTCTCTCTCTCTCTGAACCTTCTCTCCACTCCAGCCTCAGCTGCTCGTTCATTCAGATCCCCCCTCACCCACCAACCCGCACACGTCCTTTGTCTCCTCCCGGGCCAATTGGGGGCTCCCTCTTCCATGCACAGGGGCACAACCAGGAGCCTATTCTGCATTGCTGGGCAATGAAGGGGGGGGGGGGGGGGAGAGGTGCCCAAGATTATCGCAACCCTGTCATCACATAAAGGAAGGAAGGCTTGACGTTGGTGAATTTAGGATCGGCAATGTAATTGGTAGCAGGGCCAGTGATCAGAAACTGTTCTGCCCTGTATCGCTTCTCTCCTACAAAAACAAACAACAAATATTTCCATTTATGCAAAACAGAAGAAAACGAGTTGCAGTATTTTAAGTGCAGGATCACGGTCCTTATGGTATACTATATGTAAAGCTGCTATACCTGTAGGCTAAAGCCTGCTTCAAGCAACCCACTATATCACAGTAAACCTCAACGCTTCTCTAAATATTTCATAGACATCCCTGTTTACTTATTTATTTGTAAACATTTCATATGCCGCCTAAACCAAGCTGGTCTCAAGGCCATTCAATTTATAATAAAAATTCTATTACAGGGTATATACTAAGCATAAAGGGAATTTCAAGGAGGGTATACTGAGATGGAGGGGAGTTGAAGTGATTAAATGAAGAAGTAAGAAGGTGTCTTAGTGGGAGGGACTGTTAGATTCCTTGGGGTGTGAGCGGATGGAAGATACCCCAGGATGGGTGGATTGGGAAGGCGCTCCCTTAGCACAGGGACAGGAAGGCAACAGGCTGCAGTTGGATGAACAAGTTCCGGTATTCAGCTGATGACAGTCCTGGGTGTCATTTTCATAGTCTAATATATTTCAGTCACTTGAAACTACCGAATCACCATGCGTCGTGATGATCATACCTGGGAACTTAAGTTGTGATCACCCTGAGATTGGTGTTCATTAGTAATGGAGAGGTAAAGGAGAAAATCAGATCAGCTCCCCTTAATATTGGTAACTCTGAGAGGAAGCCAAGGTGTTCCTCATCTCAGTAAAAGCTCGGCTTTGATGGATGCTTGGATGGATGTTTCCAGGCTCAAAATGAGCTCTTCCTTACTTCTTTGTAAAGATACTGCAAGTGGAAAATTCAGACCATACACCAATCTGGAGCGAGACACTGAATTAGCTTCCAGTGTTCCCAGACATACAATTTGGAGATTTCTTGTTTATTTAGTGGCAGACGACTTCTATATAGTCAGAAAAAGTATTAAGTGGAGAGATTTTTTGGAAATTAATAAGTTACATAGGGACAACTCTACACTGCTGTGGGAAGTAAGAAAAGCTGTAAATCAGGAGTGAGGTTATTATATATACTATTAAGAAGGAAGCATGACGTAACCGGAAGCATACTGCAATTAGACGATTAAATACGGACCAACGCAGATGGTCTGTTTTACTGAATCAAGACAACAGGAATACGTTTGTTGCAGCTTGAACAATGAAGGCTCTACTATATCAATATACGGAAAATTCTCCTTTGTACTACAAACAATTTTTTTTTTAAAGATATAATAAATCAGGGAGGGTTTTTAGTAAATAAAAAAAAAACATGAGAGAGTACTGCATTTGTTCTTGTGCTTAAAGACGATGCAGGAAAGAACTGCAGCATTAGTGACAGGATCTGCAGCATTTTTCAGAAATAAGGAAGCTTTACATAAGGCAGAAGGAAGGCACCCTATGTTACTAAACTTACTGCGAAGTACTGTCTCCCGCCTGTAGGGGGCACTGCTGGATTATCTGTTCAGTCCTCCTAGCTCTGTGGTCCTCACTCTTTCCCAGCACCGTCTTGTTCTGGTCTTGTCCTGATTGGCCCCTCACTTTGGGCTGACCTCAGTGCTAGTTCATTGGGTTGTCAGTGTTTCCTGATTTTATTTCTGTCAAGGATCCCTGTTCCTGCCCAGCTATGAGTGCCTTGTAACTTTGGATCTTGTATTTTGGCTTTGCCGTGATCGGACTTAGTCTTGTATTTGACATTAAACTACTTTAATCAGCTTCCTTGCCATGCAGCTTAAGGTTCACCTGGTAACGCCCTGTTAAACCTCCGACACTTACCTAGGTTGTCCCCAGAAAAATTACTCATGCTGAATGCCCCTCTAACTACAGGAAATTAAAACAAACATAAAACTTGTCGGAAGTTTCAGAGTCCCCCAGGTCCTGCTGGATTTTACTCACCTTCTTGTATGCGGAATTCAGTCAAAGCAGTTCACAGCATATCAGATTAGCAGCAAATAAAGTCGAGGTTAATTGCAACAAGGTGTAAACATTTAGGGATGCACTGAGCCAGCATGACATCCCTACCTGTTATATTAATGGGTCAGTCTGAAGCTAAGCTCCCAAAAATGGGTTCAATCTATTTCTGAACCATGTTCAGACTATGTGTCTCCGTAATATCTTGTAGACATGAATTCTACCACCTACCCATGGATTGAGTGAAGCAGTACTTACTTTCACTTGTTTAAATCTGCCACCTGACTGTACAAGAACGAGGCCCCTCCCCCCCCCCAGATGAAAAGATGAGGCCTGGTGAATGGCGGTCCCCTTTTCACCTTCTCCGCTTCCTGCAGGATTTTAGATACCTCTCCTCACATACCTTTTGAGTCTCTCCTCACATGGAAATTAATCATCTTTGTTGTCCTTCTCTGATCTTTTTCTAGATGTGCCATGCTCTGAGATGGTAACCCCCAGACCTGCACCAAGTATTCAAGATGAAAGTGTAACATGAATTTGTATAGGGGCGTGGGGAGGTTTTTTTGCTATGCAGTGCCCAACATAACATGCTCTTTGACTCTGTGGCTGCCACCGCACATTGGATCAGTGTTTTGAGAAAACTGTCCACAAGGACTCCCAAGATCTCTTTCCGAGTGGAGCAGCCAATCTATTACATACGAGAAAGCTAGAGAATATTACTCTACAAGTTTCTATGCTGGAACTCATCTGTCACTTTGCATGAGATCCCTTTGAGGCTCTTTACCTTTCGCTTTGGTTTTGATTATCTGGAATAATTCCGTATCATCTGCAAACTTTGCCACCTCACTGTTCCCTGCCCAAGAAATTGTGGTAAGGGCCTATTATACATTGGCTGTACCACATGAAAGTTAAAAGTAAGAATGATGGAATATTTAACTACCACTGCAAAAGGGGACTTGTCATGCCCAGTGGCTAAATGTTCCATTAATTATTGTGGAGCAAGTTTAAAAATGTCTAACTTCATTGGCTTGAAGAAAATCAAAACATTGCTGGGGAGGGGGGGGGGGGGTGCAATACATTAGAAACATAGAAAATGATGGCAGAAAAGGACCCTATGGCCTATCCAGTCTGCCCAGCAAGCTCCCATAGTTACCAGTTTCCCATACTTATAAGTTACTCAGACCGCCAAGGTCAGGGCTCTTATTGGTTACTGTTTGAGTCCAATTTCCTTCCCTCCGTGTCATTGAATCAGAGAGCAATGTGTGATGGAGTTGCATCAGAAGGGTAGTATCAGGCTTTTGGTTAAGGGTAGTACCCACCGAATCGAGCAATTTACCCCATACCCTTGTTGGTTACAGTTTGTTTCAAGATTACTGATGAGATAATCATATTTGATTTATCATTTAAATACCTTATCCTCAAATGGCTTAAACCAGAAGGCAGATTTTATTTGTATGAATTAGTGGACAATGCTTTTGGGATCTGCATTCATTCTAAATACTTTTAGATGATAGAGTTGAAAGAGGTAACATACTGAATGGCACATTTGATGCATTAATTTATTAACTGAAACAATGTGATTTGAATTGTATGTAAGCATTTGTTGACTGTAACCCCTTGTGAAAGTTTGTGAAGGCCAAATCTAATTGTTACGCCTGTCGGTTGCAGACGGCTGTGCCGCTGTTGCTCACCTCTTGTTTCACTGCACTGCCTCCACTAGGAAGACTAGCGGCCTCCGCCAGCTATCGCTGGCCTGTCCGCTCCTGTTCCCGGGTCTCCCTAGACAGCATGGACGCTGCCAACCGCCATCTTACCCTCAGAGCTCCTTAGGAACGCGCGCTTCCGGGTCAGTCGTATGCACATCATGGCGGGAATGGAACAGCTCCCTTATGAGGAAAGACTAAAGAGGTTAGGACTTTTCAGCTTGGAGAAGAGATGGCTGAGGGAGAATATGATAGAGGTGTGTTTTTTTTTTTAATTTTCTTTTTCAAAATTTCACAATTATACATCATGAATTATTTCTTAAGATGAAATACGGTACATATCTGGAATAAGGTAACCAATATATCAAAAAGGAAAAATAACCTAATAAGAAAAATAATTGCCTTCCATATGCATTCCTAAATATAAGAATTTGAGGCAAGAAGTAAATTGAACAAATTTAAGCAAACTTTTACTAACATACTTTTTACAAGTGGAATAGGTAGGTGAGCAACTACATTTATTATAGCCGATATGATAGAGGTGTTTAAAATCATGATAGGTCTAGAAAGGGTTAATGTGAATCATTTATTTACTCTTTCGGATAATAGAAAGTTAGCATGTGGCACATTTAAAAACTAATCGGAGAAAGTTCTTTTTCACTCAATGCACAATTAAACTCTGGAATTTGGTGCCAGAGGATGTGGTTAGTGCAGTTAGTGTAGCTGTGTTTAAAAAAAAGGATTGGATAGCTGGCATCGCAGCCCTCTCGCATTGCACAAAATTTATCCCAATCTCTCTGGAAAGGATGTCAGCATCCAGGAGGCTATTTCCATATGTGGGTGGTCGTGCCCATACATTCAACATATTTGGCAATAAGTGTTTAGCTGGTTGGCTGCCATCAATCATAATACTGGAGAGTATACAGCAGGTCAAGTCCTACTGAATAGTGCTACTGGGACTGAAACTTTACAAGTTGATCGACTGGTATACTATATCTTCGTTGCAGCACCCTGCATACTTGCAAGATACTGGAAATCACCTGACATTCCGAAATTATCGGAGGTACAAAGCAAGGTGTTGGGTATCTATACCTTGAGTAAAATAACTGAATGTAAACATAAATACCTCCCAAAGTTTTACAAGGTGTGGGCAGCCTATGAAGCTTGGCAAGAGACAGTTCAATCACGGTGACTTTGTACTGAGACAAGCAGTCTACTTGCCATGTTGCTATAGTGAAGATGTTCGTGGAGGTCTTAGGTTCTCTTTGTTTTATTTGTGCCATAAGGTATTAAACATTGTTTGTTTGACCTGGAGCAAGGGCATGTGGAGGGGGGGAAGGGGTGGGGGATTTCCGGTTAAACCTAAGGGAGTGATAGTGGTTGAGAGGCAGCGGATGATAATGTATTAGAATTGCATTGCTGTGAAAATCAGCTGCTGTCGTTGAAGTTGTTGATGATTATCATTGCTAGTTTACAATTTTATTTATTTTATTTATTTATTTATTTAACATTTATATACCGGCATTCGTAGGACACATCATGTCGGTTCACAATTAACTGAGAAAGGAAATTACATTGAACAAGGTGGTTTAACTGGGAGAAATTGGATAATAATTGGATAATAAAGAACAAGGTAAATAGCGAAGTACAAGAGATAGAGTAAGTAAGCATGGATAACTTAATTGGAACGATATGGATTAGAACTGTTGCATATATTTAAATTTACATATGTGAACTTATTTACAAAGTTGGGGGGAGAGGGAACAGGGGGGGAGAATAGAAGAGAAAGAGGAGGTAAAGATAAAAGAGGGATTGATAAGGTAAAGAAAGAAGGCGGGGAGGGGGAGGCTGTAGAGGCTAAAGGAGGGGAGAGGGGGGAGTAGGAGGGGAGAGGGGGGGGGAGTGGGAGGGGAGCGGGGGGAGTGAAGGGAGCATGGGGTGTGCTGGAAAGGTTACCAGGGTAAGCAGTTACCAAGGTGGGAAAGGCTGTATGGAGAATGCAGGTTCCTATATGCGCCGGAGGCCTAGGGTTGAGAGGAGTTGGGGTAGGCCTGTTTAAACAGCCATGTTTTTATTCCTTTTTTGAAGTGGCTCAGGGATGGTTCTAGTCGGAGTTTGGCCGGGAGGGAGTTCCAGAGGGAGGGGCCCGCGATAGAGAAGGCTCTTTCCCTGGTGGCGGTGAGGTGCCCAATTTTGAGTGAGGGGATTTGGAGGGTGCCGGCGAGGGCGTTTCTGGTGGGGCGGTTCGATTGCCGGAATTGAGGCATATCTTCAAGCCAGGGGGAGCTGTTTTTGTATAGTGTGTTATGTAGGATGGTAAGTGTTTTGTATTGGGAACGGAATGCAATGGGGAGCCAGTGGAGATTTTGTAGTATGGGAGTGATATGATCGGATTTTCTGGTGTTTGTTAGGATACGTGCCATAGCATTTTGGAGGATTTGAAGGGGTTTAATAGTGGAGGCTGGGAGGCCTAAGAAAAGGGCGTTGCAATAATCGAGTTTGGATAACATGGTGGTTTGCATAACGGTGCGGAAATCATGGGCGTGTAGGAGGGGCTTCAGTTTTTTGAGGGTTTGGAGTTTAAAGAAGCCTCCTTTTAGCAGTGATTTAATGTGGGATTTCAAGTTTAGTTGGTTGTCTAGGTAAATTCCTAAGTCTCTGACGCTATATGGTAGTGATTGAGCTTGTGAGGCGTTTTGGATCATATGGTGGATCGAGTCGGAAGATTGATTTGTTAGGATAAGGATTTCAGTTTTGGAGGTGTTGAGTGCAAGGTGGAGATTGGAGAGGAGTGAGTTGATGGAGGTCAGACAAGTTTCCCAGTACTGCAGGGTTTCGTTGAGGGATTTTCGAATGGGAATCAATATTTGTACGTCATCTGCGTATAGGAAAAATTTCAGTCCAAGTTTAGAGAGTAAGTGGCAGAGTGGGAGCAAGTAAATATTGAAGAGGGTGGATGATAGGGAGGAGCCTTGTGGGACGCCTTGCATGAGGGGAATGTGAGCGGATTCGAAGTCATCGAGTTTGACTAAGTACATTCTATGATCTAGGTATGAGGAGAACCACGATAGGGCTGTGTTTGATATGCCTATCTCGGATAAGCGTGATACTAGGATTTGATGGTTCACAGTATCAAATGCGGCTGAGATATCTAGGAGGGCAAGGATGTAGGATTGGCTGTGGTCCATGCCCTTAAGGATAGTATCTGTTATGGGCGAGTAGGAGTTTTTCGGTGCTTCGGTCTTGGCGAAAGCCATATTGGGCGGGGTGTAAGATATTGTTTTCTTCTAGGAATTCTGTGAGTTGGGTGTTGACCACCTTCTCCATGATTTTGGAGATAAAAGGTAGATTGGATATGGGTCTGTAGTTTGCAGGATCATTGTGGTCAAGGGTGGGTTTTTTTAGTAGAGGCTTTACAATAGCAAGCTTAAGGGGGTCGGGGACTTTGCCGGTGGTGATGGAGCAATTTATAATGTCTGCTATTGGTTTTGCAATGGCGGGTAGGAATGGTAAGGAGGATTTTGATGGGATGGTGTCTGCGGTGTGGGTGGCTGGTCGCATCTTTTTTAGTATGGATTCAATTTCCTTCAAGGAGGTGAGGTCAAGGGAGCTGAGGGTACCTCCGTTGTGGAAAGGTAGTGGGTCTGTTGGGGCAGGGTTGGATGGGAGCCGAGTTAAGATTTTGGAGATTTTATTTTTAAAATAGTCGGCAAGTTTCTCACATTTCTCTAGGCTGTTTTCATCTTGGGGGGAGGGAATGGGGGATTTTGTGAGATCTGAAACGAAGGAGAATAAGGCGTTGGGGTTGAAAGTGTAGCTATGGATTTTGGCTGCATAATAATCGCGTTTGGCGAGGAGAATAGCTTGCCGGTATGTATGCAATGTATGCTTGTAGGCCATATTGAGGGAGGGTGTAGGTTGTTTACGCCAGGTGCGTTCCTTGGATCGGAGCTCTTGCTTTAGTGTTCTTAATTCATTTGTGTACCATGGTTTTTTTTCTGTGCGTGTCGGTGTTATGGTTTTGTGGATGGTGGGGCAGAGGGCATTGGCAATGTCGGAGATGGACTTATCCCAGGACTGTAGAGCGGTATCTGGATTGGTAAGGTCGAGATATTCACTGATATTGTTGAATGCTAGGGAGAGTTGCTCAGATGGACATGGTTTGCGGAAGGAGATCGTTTTTTTAAGTGAGTTTGAGATCGGTGTGTTGGTGTTGATAGTAAGGTGGGCATTGATGAGAAAGTGGTCGGACCAGGGGATGGGGGTGGTGGTGGGTGCATGTGGTACTATGATGTCTGTATTTACGAAAAGGAGGTCGAGTGTGTGACCAGCTTTGTGTGTAGGCTCGGAGATTAGTTGTCTGAAACCCAGGGCGTTTAAGGAGACAATCAATAAAATACAAATGAAAAAAAAAAAAAAGGATTGGATAAGTTCTTGGAGGAGAAGTCCATTACCTGCTATTAAGTTCACTTAGAGAATAGCCACCGCTATTACTAGCAACAGTAGCATGGAATAGACTTGGTTTTTGGGTACTTGCCAGGTTCTTATGCCCTGGATTGGCCACTGTTGGAAACAGGATGCTGGGCTTGATGGACCTTGGTGTGACACAGTATGGCATGTTCTTATGAACCTCGCGGGCATCCCCCTCGGATGACGTCATTCTCCATGGACTCTTAAGCCGGCTGGCCCTGTCTGCCTACGACTTGGCAACGAGTTCCCTCATTGCTGAATCCACCTCGCTCACTACGGACCTTCCGTTCCAGCTCCTGCTTCCTGGGCATGTGATGTCTCGGGTACCCGCTCCTCGGGGGCCCTTTCCTCATCTCTGGTTATCCGCTCCTTGGAGGGCCTTTCGTCTAGGACTGCTGCCCACGCCGTTCCTCGGGGCTCCCTCTAGAACCATCACTACTTCCACTGTGAGTACCCCGCCCTGCGGACCATTGCCGTATCATCTCTACTGAGGACCCTCACCGGTGTACCCTGCTCTGCGGATCATTACCGTGTCTTCACTACAGAGGAATCCTCTCTCCTGGGTACACTCCACTCCACAAACCCTGTGGCACCTGTGTCTGTGTGACTTTCTTGCTACACTCCCCGCTCCACGGGCAGTGCCTCTCTCTCCAGTACCCGCCGTCCTGCATACCTAGCAGCTGAGACCTCGCCTCCCGACGGTGAGGCTCACGGGGCTCCTCCCCATGGGCGATACCATCTCTCACCTCGGCCCATTGCCCACAAACCCACAAATCCTAACACTAATATAGTAACATTTTAAATGATGACAGATAAAGAAAGACCAAAATGGCCCATCCAATCTGCCTAGTTCAGATTCAGGTACTTTGTAAATATAAATTCCAAATGTCATATAAATTCCAAATGTGACCAAACACCACCTTCCCCCTCACCTGTGTCTTCCATCTAACCTCTCAACTCTCCTCTCATCTCTGTCTTAAGAATACCCAAAATCCGATACATTGATTGTCTACACAAAGATGAATGTAGTTGTGGGCCTCCCAACTTTGGGGGAAAGTGAAAGACTGCTTAGTTTATTTTCTGGACTGGAGACCTCTGGAGTTTGAATCATGGGCTTCCCGGGGAAGCAGACTGCACTCTAGCCACTAGGCCAAAGCTTCTGTTGGGGCTTCCTTGCTGGTCTTAACCCTCTTGCCATTGGATGGATAAAAACACTATTTTTTTGCTACTTCATATGGAAGCTGTGATGCATTTTTGTGCCTGAGCTGTGACAGCTTTTTGCTTTCAGCTCTGGTCAGAGATTAAAAGTCCCTCTGCGTAAGCAATTTTTCTCATCCTCCTAGTTGTTTTTCTAGTTGTTCTTTACAACAAAAGCTGCAGAACACTTTTTTGTCGACACAGATTTCCATCCATGTCATTTTTCTACTTTAGCGTGTAACTTTCAAAACTGTATGCACAATCAAGCTGTGGTATCAGTTGTCGGAGGACGTGGTGAAGGTGACTAGCATAGTGGGGTTTAAAAGACGTTTGGACAAGTTCCTGGAGGAAATGCCCATAACACATGATTAGCCAGATAGATTAAGGAAAGCTCTATTCCTGGGAGTAAGTAACAGGAAATAGCTCTACTTCATGAGACCTGTCAGGTACTTGCAATCCAAACTGGCCACTGTGGGAGACAGGTGCATGACTCGATAGACTTTGGTCTGACCCAGCATGGCATGTCTTATGTTCTCATGCACGTTCCGCAGCGCTAAAAAAAAAAACAGGTTCATATGTAGCAGCGAGACGGCGTCCGTTCCCCCACCTGAGTGCACATAAAAGGATATTGTTCTGATGCCATAGAACTTATGTGCACTTGTTGAAAAAAAGGACACAAATAGAAACTAGCAAGGTCATAAACACACACACGCAGTCCATTTCTCAATACATACTAACACACTAACACATTCCCTTTCTGACACACATACGAAGACAAAACCAACCGCATCTATCACCAACACATACAAGAAACAAATACAAACTCTCTCTCAATTTCATACAAAAGCTTGCTCTTGCACAAAAAAAACACCCACAACTCTTGCGCTTTTCACACACACGCACGCACACACAAAATCAACCACTTTCTTTCACACATGTACACAAACTCTCACTCTTATTCACATACACACAGCCTGCCTATCTCTCTCTCATACAAACATTTTGGAAATCTGCACTCCACGTAGAGAACACCTTTGGAAATTTTGCTTACTCCATAGAGCATACCTTTCCAACTCTGGTCATTATTCACCATCTACCTCATTGTTCTGTGAAACTTTTCAAAGACAAGTATTTTTGCAGGGACTATTCCTGGCTTAATGTCTCCTGCAAGGAATGGGGAATTACCTTGTGATCACAGTTACAGAGCAGTTCATCTCTAGCACTGCCTTCTAAAACAGAACACAGAGATCCTAGTAAAAGAATGAAAACTCATTTACCCAATGTGGTCAAAGCATCATAATTATCCCTCATCACTTTCTTGTACAACTTCCTCTGCTCTCCATTTAACACCTTCCACTCCTCCTCTGAGAAAAGTACCATGACGTCAACAAACATCATTGACACCTGAACAAGAGATGTCCTCAGGTTGCTTGACTCTAACTCAAATCTTAGCACATTCCGGATAACATACATCCAGCATAGGCAACATAGGTGGCAACACTGTAAAACCTCACAGTGGTACCAAGCATACAGTCAATAAACTAGACGTTTTCAAACTGAAACTAGCAGGACTACAGCCGGCCAGAGTGTCAGGAGACCATCTCAATTCAATATCAAGCTTTCATGAGCAGTTGACTACAAAAAAACCCCAAAACACAGAAACAGATTATAAAAATAAAAGACCACAGGGCCCATCCAGTCTATCCATTTTCCTTTCAAGTGATCCTATGTGATCTCACTCGTTACTCTTGCTTCCCCACCTCTAAGGATCTTAAGTGCCCTGCAAGGTTTTCTCAAATTATTTATACTCACATTACCCTCCCGAGGAGACTGTTCGCTGCATCCACCATAATCTAGGTAAATAGATTATTACATTGCTGCCGAGTCTTACCTTTCTAGCCTCCTATGATTATCACCCCTCATGAAGATGTAGAACAAAGGGTCCCCCATTCACTGTTGCCACTGTATGCAAACAGATCTCATGCATATTTATTGTGGAAATCCCATAAATCCAACTGGGTTGTGGCCCACCATGGCTTGAGCTTGGGGACCCTTGATCTAAAACATAACTTCCCACTGCAAAAAATGTCTGTATATCTGTGCATTTACTTGTATCTTTGAATTTTTCCCTCATAATCCCTTTCCCTCTTTAGGGTACACTGTTTAGGTCTTTTAAATAGAATTACTTCAGCAAACTTATGGTTCAGATCCTGGAGATAGGGCTTTTTAGCAGGGCCGGTGCAAGGGTATTAGGCACCCTAGGTGAACCTTCTGCCTTGCACCCACTCCCCCTCTCCCCCTCCCCCAAGTCCAGGCTCCGGCCCCTGCTCCAACCTCATTCACTCAGGTATCCCCCTCTCCTACACTCACTTAGGTTCCTTGTTTCATTCACACACTCGCCTTTACACAGGCTCCCTCCCTCCCTTCCTCTCTCTCACTAACACCATTGCTCTCTCATACACAAGCAATCCCTCTCACTCACACACCCATAAACAGAGGTGCCTCTTGTGGCCCACCAAGACTCTGCTTCTCTCAGCCGTGAGCAGGATGGGCACTGCTCGCAGCCTGCCAAATGCCTGCTTTTCTTGGCTGCAAGCAGAATGGGTGTTGCATGTGGCCCGCCGAGTCTCTACTCCTCTTGGCCATGAGTGAGATGGGCTCCGCTTGTGACCCCATATGACTAATCTTTGCCACCCCCTAACGGCTGGCGCCCTAGGCGACTGCCTAGTTTGCCTATCGGGACGCGCTGGCCCTGCCTTTTAGAATTGGATACTGCGCTCCAGAAGACATTTCACCAGTGATTCGTGCAGCAGTATTATGAGCCCCATTCTTCTGCAGGGTACAGTTCTCTCAATACACCCTACCATTTCACTAGTTCTTCCCTCTACTTTGCCTATTGTGTGCCAACCTTAAGGTCATTGGATATTATCAGTCTCCTGATCCCTCTCATTTGCTGGTCTTCAGCATCTCATTTTCATGGGGTTTTATACCCTAAATGCATGATTCAATATTTTTTTTGTGCAAAAAATCTTATTTGCCACATTTTTTAACACTCAAGCTTTTGTAGACCCTCTTCATCTGGAGATCTCACGTCTTAGAGCTTTCAGCACAGCATGAGGGTTCAGGGCCAAGTGGGGGGCTTGCAGGATGAAGAACCAGAGGGGTCTGGAAGACCTCAATATCAACTGGACAAACTGGTGGACTAATTGTAAAAAAACTTTTTTCCCTCGAGCGAGCATGTTTTAAAATCTGCCTGCATATGCATATAAAAGCCGCTAAATACGCGCAGGACATCTGTCGAGCCACTTAAGATCATGCTCATACATATGCATGGGAGGGGTATTTTAAATGATATGCACGTTATGATTTAAAATATTTTCCGTAAGAGGGATGGTCCCAGAAAACAACACAGACCCGATCCAATGTAGCAGCAATGCACTGGCTTTTACCTTTAATTAAAGTATTTCCTGATACTGATCTAATTTTGTTTTGGTTGCGTATGATTTAAAATTGCAGCATATCTCCACTCATATGCCAATTCGCATGTTTTTGGTGCACGTACGTTCCTTTTAAAAGTACCCTGTTAGCACTCCACATACATAACTCTCAAATTCCCAGTCAATGACATTAATATGATCACTCCCAGTGAATTGTGTTTCATATCCTGTAATCTGCTTACATTACATAATAGATGAAAGTAGAAAACAAACAAGTGGCCCATTGTGTCTGCCCAGTTAATCCTGCCTATAGTGCTAAGGATATATCCCAGCTGCCAGCCATAGATACTTGACCTCTTGTAGGATATCAGTCCTTATCCAAGACAGTTACATTTTCTTCTTTGGTTTGCCATTCTCCTGGACAGACAAGCATAAAAGATCTCATACTTAATCCAAAATCTATCACACCCCTCTCCCCATGTCTTACATCCAAGTGTTCTAATGATCTAACTGTTAAAACTAGAGATGACATCGATCCGGCTTCCTACATCAAAATGGAGCCGTCTGCAGGGGTGAGTATGCCGGAGTTAATTCACTCCGGTATGACCACAGCGAATGCTGTCATTTGTCAGTGAAGAGCAGAAGAAAGAAGATGTCAGACAGGGGAGCTCCCAGGCCTGGACACCAAGGTCTGGGCCTGACCCTGGGCCGAGGCTCAGACATCAGGATCCAGCATCCTGGCCAAGGCCCCAGTCTCGGGTCTGGATCCAGGCATCAGGCCTGGGTCTGGGCCGAGAGCCTGGAGCCAGTACCTGGCCTCCAGGCCTAGGCCAAAGCCTTGGCTTTGAGTAGGCAGAGGTCGTGGTGACCTACCGTGCCCTGGGCCTCCAGGCCGGGTCGCAGTGTCAGGCTCGGGTCCAGGCTGAGACCACGGTGCCAGGATCCAGCCTCCGGGCCAGGTAGAGGCCCCAGCTCCAGGACCCGGTCTCCAGGCCCAGGCAACTTCCACGCCCTTGGCCTGTAGACCAAGGTGGTGGTGAGCTACCGTGTCCTCAGCCTACCCAAGGTTGAGTCTTCGGCCTGGGCCTAGGTCAAAGCCAATGGATCCTCACTGGACTGGGTAAGTTGGGTCTGGGGGGGATCCTGGCCCCGGCATTTTTGCAGGTAGGAGGCCTCGTTTTCGGTTTTTAGCTGTTTTGGGGGGGGGGGGGGGTTATTGTTTGATTCGATTTTTCTCACAAATGAAAACAAATCTGGCTGCCTGCTGAAAGGACCTTAATAAACCATGTTCTCTGTGGGGTGCGCCATGAACTAGCAGCTCATTGGAAGAGAGAGGCAGTCCCAACCAATACATTGCTTCTTCGAAGGCTATGGAAGGTACATTATTGGTCTTATCTGACAGCTATTCAGAGGGATACCGTGGCCTTCCATATCCGAGTTTGGGAATCTTTTCTTTGCTGGTATAAGCAGCTCTAATTGTGATTATCTCTAGTAATTAGCGGGGTATGTGATAATATTAACTATTTATTTAAGTTATGTATGCCTGATTCCACTGCCAAGAATATTATTATTATTTATTTTTTTTTATTGGCTTGGGGGGGTAGAGGGTTAATCTACAGGGTTTATAAAAATAAAATTGTTAGCACTTTGTTCATTAATAGTGATAAGCCAACTAGGTATATATGTATGGCCTTGGTTTGATGTTAATAATTATTTGTTGCGTTTTGTATGGATATTTCTGCTGACTTTAATAAAAATTAAATATAAAAAAAAACCACAAATCAAAACAAATCAAACAATCCACAAATTGAAATTCGTGGGAAAAAAACCTCCTGAAAGAAACCAAATTACGAAAACGAAAATTTTTTCTCTGCACATCCCTAAGAACATAAGAACAAAATGAATATTTCTCCCCGCTCATCCCCATTTTGATCTGGATTTTTATTTCAGAGCTTCCCTTTGCTTTATAATACTCAGTAATTGTTTAAAAAAGGAAAATTCTCCAAACCTTCATTTGTTCTAAATTGTCAGGTTCTGCGTGACTCCTTTAGTTCTCTTAAATTTCTTACTTTTTCCTTCCATATCTCTGTCTTTGTTTTTGTTTCTATTTTCAGCTTCCGAGTTATCTGTTTAATCCCTCCCTCTCAAATCTGAGCTGGGCTCATTTCTCTTTCATACACTTACCACACCGCTTTCATAACAACATAAGAAGTGCCAAGCTGGATCAAAACAAAGTCCATCAGGTCCAGCATTCTCTCTCCGTCAGTGGTCAGTCCAGGTCACAAGTACCTGCCAAATTCCATAAAGTAGATCTGTTTATTATCTGTTACCAACTCCCTGGATAGCAATAGCTTTCCTCAGTCTACCTGGCTAATAATGTGTTGCAGACTTTTCCTCCAGGAATAGGATTGTCAATTGGCTCCAGATTTTCAGGACAGGCTGATTCATTTGGATTTATAGCCCGCCTAACACAGAATGGCCTAGGCGGAGAACAAAATATTTTACATACATAAAGTGATAAGACAAACAAATGTAAACCAAATGCTAAAACATAAAACATTATAAAACATATAGAATAATAGACTAAAATAACATGAGCTGTCAAAATATAATAAAACGAACTGGCACATAACAAGAAATAAAACATGTTGGTAATTGATAAAAAAAAACAAAACCCATAAAATATCAAATTGGGTTCAATAGAAAAAAGAAAAAAAACTTGTAGGCTAAAATAATTTGTTATAAAATGGAAAAATAAATAAATAAAGTTAAAATAAGATTAAAAGCTGTAACATGGAAAAATAAAACTAGAATAAGAATTAACTGTAGGCCAAATTCAATAAGAATGTTTTAATCAGCTTTCGAAACATCTTGAGTGAATCGCACAATCTGATGTCTATTGGAAGAGAATTCCATAAAGTAGGTGCTGCGATGGAAAAGGCACATTCACGAGTAATGTGAAGTCTTGCGTGTTTGGGCGATGGAATCTCTAAGAGGCCTTGCTCAGAGTAACGTAGAAGCCTAGTGGGTTGATAACATTTTAGAATTGCATTGGCCCAGTGACAGGTATGATCATTGAGGAGTTTGTGGACAAGCATGCCAAGTTTGTATCTAACGCATCCATTTATAGAAAGCCTAGTTTTACCCCACTGCATGTAAGGTTGTTTTTTCTTAGGGACGGCAATAGATAAGTCAGGGGCCTCCCCCTCACATATTTTTCAGAACAAAGCCTTAAATAGGAGCAACAGAGAAGTCAGAACTACAAAATTCCTGCATGCAATGAGGGGAAACCTGGACTGGATTAATGTGTCCTGAAAATCTGGAGCCAGTTGGCAACCCTAGCCAGGAATGTATCCAAACCTCTTCTGAACCCTGCTATCCTTGTCACCTTCACCATGTCTTCTGGCAACAGATTCCACAGCTTGATTGTGTGCTGAGTGGAAAAGTACGTTCTATGATTTGTTTTAAATCTGCTGGTTCTTAGGTTCATGGTATGTCCCTTTGTTTTAGTATTATTTGAAAGGGTAAATAGCAATCCTGTACTTTTCCCACCACACTCACAACTTTATAAACTTCTATCAGGTCCCCTCTTTCGAAGCTGAAGAGCCCTAATATCTGTAGCCTCTCATCATAGGGAAGCCGTTCCATCCCCTCCTTTCCATTTTTGTCGCCCTCCTCTGCACCTTTTCTAGTTTCACTATATCTTTTTCGAGATGGGGGGGTGACAAGAACTGCACACAATATTCAAGATGTGGTCATACCATGTATCGATACAGAGGCAATATGAGTCTTAGTCTTCCAGTAAACAAAAGGAATGGTGTAGGAGTAAATATAATCCCAGTAATAGCTGTACATTCATGCTCCATAAGACACCAAAAGACCTGAACCCAATTACATTGCTTCCACATATGGAAAAAGGTTCCCTCTTGCCCACAGCCTCTCCAACAGAAAGGACTGGAGCTGCTAGAGCTGGAGTATCAAAGAGGGTACTGATAAGTGATGCAGGATTCGCATCATAACTTCTAATGGCTACAAACCGACAATTTATGCACTGTGTTCTATACTTTAATCCATACAACACTAATGAGACATCCAGCACTCACACCTTATTTAAAATCTAACAAAGGTTGGTGCAAAATTATTATATAGTAATATTTTGTAATGTGGATCCTCATATTGGGTTGACCTTAGCTCATTTGTGCTCACAAGGCATATCAAGGCACGAGTGCAAAGTTATAATCATTGATCCCTTATATTTTTTCGTTTTTCGATTATGCGTTTTAAAACTATTATGGGTCTTCAGACATTCAAAGTTCAGGCAAAGGGCTGCATAACAATCAATCAACAGGCTCAAAATGTTAACATAGGACTTACAAAGTCCAAACAAACTGTCACTCATCGGAAATCCCATGTGCCAAATACTGATATTTAAACATCCAACTCAGCACTGTGTTTTGAGATTAGAATTTCTCTCTGCATCAGGGAAGCTTCCAACTACAGCTCAAATTTTAATTTGCCGTCCCAAAAGAGGAACTCACAGGTTATGAAGACTGCCATCTTTGCATAATTGAAGAATGAAAAAACTTAAGGGATCAGTGATTATAACTTTGCACTCATGAGTGTTGGGTGTCTCATCAGTTGTTTTTTTTTACATCTTTTTTGTGGATTCATTTTTTATGATAATCCCGTAATGTAAATCCACTCATTTTGATCTAAATTAACTTGAAGGTCAGAGTTCCATGTTTGGTGCCCCCTTGGGTTAACCACTAGATGACCCTGGGTCCTTACATCTATAAGACTTCCATCCCTCTCTGCCCCTTCCAATCTGGAGGAATTGGATTGGACACCTCATCCTATTTAGGGCAGCCATTTTAGTATTCAGTGTGGTCAGTTTTATGTATCCGCACTGCAGTGAGGATGTCCTGTTTTTACTCTCTGGTGAGTGAGGCCTTCCAGTCTTATCATGCTTTTTGTTCTTGAAGGAAACTCTTATCGTACACTTTCTGCCAGGACCAGTGACAGCACCTTCAAAGAGAGATTTTGATGACTGAAGATATATCCAGTTTTGCATTAAGAAAGTACGTTGGACGATGGCTTTGAGGGGGGGGGGGGGGGGATTTTTTCTGACCATGGTCAGTGCCACCAGTTGTGCAAACTGTACAGTTGCACAGCGCGGCACTCCCGTGGGGTGGCATTGGGAGCAGGGAGAGACCCGTGTTGCCATCGGTGGACCCAATCCCACCGGCGGCAGAAGATTTTCACTTTTTCTACTGCCAGTGGATCGGGTCCACCGGCGGCAGAAAAAGCTGGACGTAGTTTCATACTGAGGGGGGGGGGGGGGGGGCGCGTGTCACATTGATCAGAGGGGGCCATGGTGTAGTTCATCCCGCCTTGGCCCGAAGAAAAATTCACGTCCAGGTGCCCCTCCTTCTTCCTGCCTGTGCAGCCCTGGAAAAAAAACATTGCCAGAGCCGCGCGGGCAGGGAGGAGGAGCATTGGCCGTGTGCAGAGGAGCAGTAGAGATTGTAGCAGGGCCGCCTTAGATCCCACCTCGCGGTGCCCCGAGAACCGGAGGCCCGGTAGCAGGGCCGCCATGGAGCCTAGCCTACAATGAACCGCGAAGAGGAGAACAAGAGGTGAGATCTTGTAGAGTGTGTTTATGTATGAGAGTGAGCTGAGAGACTATGTGTGGGAGTGAGAGCCTGTATGATCGGAGAGACAGCATATGAGAGCCTCTGTGTGTGTGTTTTTGAGACAGCATGTGAGAGTGAGAGCCTGTGTGTGTGTCAGAGAGACAGTATGTGGATGAGATACAGTGTGTTTTTATGTATGAGAAAGAGCATTTGAGAGTGAGAGCTGTGTGAGACAGCATGTGAGTGTGAGAGCCTGGGCCTGTTTGTATACGTGTAAGAGATTGAGACAGTGTTTGAGGATGAGAGCCTGCATGTGTGTGTGTGAGAGAGAGATAGCATGTGAGAATGAGAGCCTGAGTGTGTGTTTAAAGGGAGAAAAGAAGAAGATAGAAGAAACAGAAAAAAAAGAGACCCTGTGAAAGGAATTGGCAAAAGACCAAGGGAAGGTTGGGGGAAAAAAGCCTGTGACCAACCAATTAGAAAACTAAGATCAGACAGCAAAGGTAAAAAAAAAAAATAATAATAATTTTTTAATTTTTAGTGATTGGCATATGTTATCTTTGGGAATGTGCAAGAGTAGCACTTTATGCCAGTCTCGTGAAGTACGTGATCAGTGTGGAGGAACTGGAAGCCCTGCAAATTTTTAATACTGCTGGGCCTGCACAGAGGAGGTAACAGAATGGGCTTCAGTGTCAGTAGCAGTAATGGGCGCCTCCCCAATAGCCACGTGGCAGCAGTGACAGTGGCAGCAGAGGAATGAGAGAGGCTGTGAGGTTGCTGGCAAATGAAAGAGATAGGAGTCTGCCTTCAGTGTGTGCGTGTGTATGAATGGGAGGTGTGTGTGTGTGTGTGTGAGAATGGGTGCTGCATGTGGATTCCAAACTGCCAGAAGCTAAAATGAAGATGAGGTCCTGACGCTGCTGGTAGATCCCAACTAAAGAAAAGCTGGAGGCGCCTGTTGGTTTGTCTGAGAGAGAGCATGTGTGTGTCTGTGTAAGAAAGAGAGGAGAAAGTTTGTGCATCCTTCTTCCACTAATCTATGACAATCTCAAGATGACTGGAAATCAAAGTTCCCAGATATGGAGAGCGTGAATTTTTAAAATCCTTTTTAGTTTTATTTTTCTAAGTTTGTGTCTGCACGTTTGCATTTCTACTTTATGGTTGCTCTATTCTGTATTTGGCGAGGGTCTGTTTATGTTCTGTGAGTGTGACTGAGGTGATGCATTCTCCTAATAGGAAGTGTATTAGTGTTTTAGGGCTTTCAGACCGTCAAGCCCACCCCCATTACATCACAATAGTCCTAATGCCATATGGGTTCCAAGTGGGTTTTTTTTGCAGGGATTTCTGGTTGGCATCACAGCAGTGCATGTAAATATAATGTAAGTGATATTTTTACATCAGAATGCTGTACTTTAATATTTTTCATGTAAAATATAAATGCATAACTCTTAACTGTGTGTGTGTGGAATGGGGCAGGGGGTGCATTGTGCAAGGCTGTAAGGTTCGCCTGGGGCACCTAATATCCTTGCACCAGCCATGGGATTGAGGGGGGAGGGGGGATGGTGTCAGTTTTTAAAGTTTGTATCACTGAAGGGAGCTGGGTGTTTTTTTGGTGGTCCCGGGACAGAGAATGAACGAACGGTGGTGGTGGGGGGGGGGGGGGGCAGCGCAGTAATTGTTCGCACAGGGCAGCATAAAAGCTAGCACCGGCCCTGTTTCTGACTCATCTCTCCCCAGTAGGTCCAGTGCTGGTTTAGCCTGAACCCCTCTTCCTGCAAGAGAAGTCCCCAACAAAAGAGCTAGAGAGGATGATCAAGACCGGGACACCCCATTTGGATCCCCCCCCCCCCCCCCCCGCTTATGGGACCAGGACAGGCTGGGGGTCCAGGAAATGAGTTGGATTCAGGTAGGACAGTTTCTGTGTTTGAGGGGACCCCCGCCAATAGGATTCCCATTTAGCCGCTGGGAGAGTTTTGTGCACTTAACAATCACCATGGGAAGCTTCACCCAGATGCCTGAAATTAAGGACACCGAGTTAAAGGGCGATGTCACAGCTGTACCATCGGTCACCTGTAACTTCAATATTACGGACACATTGGACTTTAATATAATTGTTGAAAATTCAGTAAACTTTATTTTAACACCCAGAGCCTGGTCCTGCTTGGTTTGTCCCAACATCTCAGCCCTTAGGATGCAGCTACTAACACACACACACACACAGGAAATAACACAGCATTGTCTGGCCTATAGGCAAGAGCTTCCCCCCACAGAAAGAATGCAGCCTGGGACAGAGAGTTAAGCATGGGAGGAGTGCGAGCTGGATGCTTGCCCCTAAGAGAACAAATACGTTTGCGTGCCCTTGTGTCCTCCGGCACAGTGGCCGTGCCGGAGGTTTGCGCGCCAGCAGCTGGCTGGCACGCGCAAGTTACGCCTGCCAGGCGTAACTCCATGGAATAAGGTGTGGGGGGGGGGGATTTAGGTAGGGCTGGGGGGAGGGTTAGATAGGGAAAGGGAGGGGAAGGTGGGAGGGAGTGAAAAAAATGTTCCCTCCAAGGCCGCTCCAATTTCGGAGTGGCCTTGGAGGGAACGGGGAAAGCCATTGGGGCTCGGCGCGCGCAAGGTACATAAGTGTGCACCCCCTTGCGCGCGCCGACCCTGGGTTTTATCACATGCGCACGGCAGCGCGCACATGTGATAAAATCGGGCATGCATTTGTGCACGCCGGGTAGTGCGCACAAATGTACCCCGTGTGTGTAGGATTTAAAATCGGCCCCATTGGGACTATATTCTAACCACCTACAGTGGGAAGATCTGGAATATAAACTGGAAAGGTTAACGGCAGATTGATCTAACTTCAGTCTGATAAATCTGAAGTAATTGGAGTAACTGGAAAGAAGGAATTCAGTGTAACAAAAAGTGCTTCCAAAGAAATTGAGAGACTTTACTAAAGAAGCGAGATCACCAGTTTATTCTTCTTCTTGCTCCTGTATTATTTATCGACTTTAATTGGAATCAGAATGGAAGCTGTAAATACTATTCAGTCATCTAATCAGCAACCTGCTTCTCAGTGTGTTCTTTAGATGAAAATACTGTGATAATGATCAGTGCTGCTTACAGAGGACGGAGATGGTCTTGGGATGTAAGAAATGAGTATAAGATCTATTGCTCGTCCTCCTCATGGAATCCTGGAGCTCAGAACGGAAATGCTATCTATGGAAAGCGAGAGAGAGTGAAGAATTGTGTGTGGAAAGGGTCCATTCACTTTTTTCTTCTATGTGCCCCTGGGTGCCAGTAAAAGGATCCGTCCTGCCCCAGGGGTTTTATATATACTGTATATATCTTCTCAGTTCTCAGAGAGGATAAATCTGGTTGATTTGTATGGCTAGTTATCAGCTCCTTAGGACCTTTCTCTGGCAGGCAGCTTCTCTCTTATACTCCCCAAAGGACAATCCTGAGCAATAACTGTGCTTCTGAAGGAATCCCTTCCTCCTTGGGCTCCTCAGATTAAGGATTTCCACAGGAATACTTCTTCCCAGAATACACTAGAATCCCAAAACGTCTCCGCTAAGAGTAATCCCACTAGCGCTGGAAGGGTACACTACAGATAAGTTTATGCTTCCGGTGCTAGAAACAGAAGCAGCACTGGATCGCTGGGAGCGGGTGAGTTGAGCCCTCACTCCCGGAAGGGTTATTTTTTTGTATGGGGCGAGTTGTGGAGGGGAGGGGTTCTGGAGGGATGGAGGGTGCGGGTAGGACAACTCATACTGCAGGTGGGTGGGAAGGGCACCACTCTCTGATGTATGTTACCGGGAATGTGTGTGTGGGGGGGCGGGGGGTTGCCCCAGCAACCTGTATAAGGAGAGGTTTGGGATTAGGGGGTACACGGTCCAAGAGGCCCATATTTAAAATTTGGGGATCGGGAGGGGAAGAAAAGAGCTACTGGCCCTGTTTATTTTTAGTTTCTTCGCCGACAGCGCTACTCACCCTGATAGCAGCTAGGTAGAGAGTACAATGTACAAATCTCATCTTTCTGTACCTTTCCTCACTCCAAATCACATCAAATTTTCACTGATGTGTACTGTGCTGTTCGAGCCTCTGAACATGCATGTAAAACTGCCCCCCCAAACCATCTAAATTGACTTTTGAATATCGGCCTCATGGAGTTTCCCCTTGTTTTTAGTATTATTTGAAAGGGTAAAATAACCATCTTTTATTTGCTTGTTCCACCCCACTCATGATTTTATAAACCTCTATCGTGTCCCCTCTCAGTTGTTTCTTTTCCAGGCTGAAGTGCCCTAGCCTGTGTAGCCTCTCATCATGGAAGAGCCGCTCCGTCACCATTATCTTTTCTTCTGGGTTCATAACGTTAAACAATGATCAAGATCTGGAACCATGGGAGAAACAACGAGGACACCCGAGCATTGAGAGAAGTGGGACACCCCTGTTGCCAACTTTCATATCGAAAACAGCACTTAATGATGAATTATTTATCTTTATTCGATTTCCTAAGTTAACTTTTCGATCCTCATCACCACTTGGAAAGGTTAAGCCAGAATAGTAACTAGTACAGTTGTGTCGAGGGGGATTTTGAGTTTGTGTCTCGGTGGTCAGTTGCTCAAGGTTACTCTCTTCATGTTGACACTTCTAACATCCTGGTAGAGTTCATCCTATGTAGGAAGAAAACAGAACATTACATCTGGGTTGGGGGATTATTCTTTACCACAATATTCCTTCATTATTGGGCCTTCCTGAAGCTGAAGAAAGATTCCCCAGGATTATTTTCCTATGTATAAAAAAATAACTTGGTGAAAATACTCATGTGACCAGGCAGGCTGCGGGACTGAGGAGTCATCTCCTCTAACAGGGAAACCTTCAGTGCCAATTTTGCACCAGCAACACCTCTACCTTATGGGCAAGTCCCACCAGCCCCTAGTGGACAGAAGTCTTCCACATCAGCACTGGGTTCTGTCATCTATCTGATCGTTTTGTATTTGTATACGAACCTGCACCCTTTTGTGTATTTCAAATGCACAGATGACAAATAATAATTTGTATCAGCTGAGTGACTCTTCATTCATTTTTAAAATTTTTTAATAAAGCTGCTTTCCAATTCCCTCACAGCCCTCAGAATGGCCACAGGAAGGAGAGTGCCACAAATTTACCTCGCGTTTACTGGATCCAGTTAGTCCTCGTGAGCTCCGTTCGCATAAAAGTCATCCGATTTATTATGTGAATCAATCTGATTTCATTCTTTCTGAGGTACTTTGCAATGTTTGCAGAGCACTGTACACTGTCACTCATTATCTGTCTGGATTTTCTAGATGCCACACACTATCTCTCAACTATCCGCACTGTCCCAGCCCCACATATTGCCACATTTTACCTCTCCGTACTGTCTCAGCCTCACACATTGAAAAACCCAGAAACAGAACTGCTCTAAAAAGTATTTAAAATCTTTTAATATTTTACAGTTACCTTCCCAAGTATACCAGCTGTAGCTCCTGATACTATTTTCCCCTGTTTTGGGGGGGTTTTCCCAGCAGCTAAGAGGTTTTGCATTTTTGGGGTCCTTCTCATGCCTTTACTCCAGCTTTTTGTGGGATGGGTCTCAGTGGTATAAATTGCCCCTGAGCACGTTAAAGGGGTTTTTCCATTTTCCTTCTTCCCTAAGAGGGGAAGATGAAGGGTCTTTCTGCTCCCCTGATGGGCTGACCAAGCAGATTTTGGAATATTGAAGAAGAGAGGATTTTTAATGAGGATTTTTTTTTTGAGAAGTGAAGAGTTTTGATATTGCTATCGCTATCCAGTTAGACCAGTTCCTGACAGAAGATTGTCACCCCCCACCGGAAGGACTGAGATCTTGGGGTTTATTCTCTTTGTGCCCAAAAGACCCAGAAAGAAGAAGGCATAGAAATCCGTGGTTTGAAAAAGAGTTTTGGAAACATCTATTTTTGGATCAAAGAGGATTGTTTTTGTTGAGTTCATGGACCCTTGGGCTGAGGCACGATTGGTGCAACCTGCAGGTTCCCACTATTGGCAGGCAGACCTAGACAAAACAGCGGCCCAGCTGGAGCTTCACCTGCACCAACCCTCATTCCGCTCAGATTGAGACTTTGGGTGTCGGGGCCAGCAGGTCTTAGCTGGGGGCCTCTGCTGATGGCATACGAAGTCGTTGTAGAGTAGCTGGGTAGGCAGACGGGGGGTCCAATGTATCCAACGGCAGGCAGTGGTCATGGCGGGCAGCAGTGAAGCGTATCTGGTGGCAGGCAGTGCTCAGGCATATCCAGGATCAGGCTGAGGTCAAACCAGATATCCATTTGATGGGAAAGGGGGGGCAGATAGGCAGGGCAGGAAGGCATGGAGAAGAACAAGCAGGCAGTGACGGAAAAGCTGAACTTCAGATAAGGATGCCTGAACCGAAGACAAGAACACTGCAACTGAAGAAGTGAAGACAAGGATGCTGGAGCAACACGCACTTCTTCCAGAGCAGAAGAACCTGTTGCCAAGGTGTTGGAGGGATGTCGGTAAGGGCCTTTTATAGCCCTGAGCAGTGATGTCATCAGGAGGCACCTTGAGCCATTTCCCGCCATGGACCCTTTAAATAATGCAACATTGGGCGCGTGCGCCCTAGGGAGAGCGGGAAAGCCCCGGCTGAGAGAGTGAGTACGGCAGTTCGTGGGAGCAACCCACGGACCACCGAGCACAATAGTTTTTGTGTAATCCTCTGTTTTATGATTGTTTTTGAGGACAATTGTCCCACCTGCTATGGAGAAGGGATAGTAGAGACTGGAAGCTGGATCAGTTGGAAAAATGAGAGTGGTTAGAAGATGCACCATGGATAAAGAAATCACCTTTTTTCTGGTTATGATTTTTCTAGTGATGTTATGATTTTTGCCATCCTCAACTTATTTTTAAGCCTATGAAATTCTGATGTATTCAGTGAGTAACAATGTAATTTGCTTCCCATCCATGTAAACAGTTGCTGGCTGGTTAATCTAGAAAATAAAGTAAACTCTGGATGTTTGAAACATGAGGTCATTCATTTTTATTGAGCCAGTATTGGGGTGAGTCATGGGATCAGAGTTCAAGGAGAGGAGCTGAAGGGCATCCTCTGTATCCATTCAGAGAAGAAAGTGGTTATTTTAAACTCAGGCTCTCACTTCAATATCTGCATGACTAATCTAAGAACACACCAAACAAATTTGGAAGGAATCATCTTTAAACAATAGGAAAATCCCTTCCATCATTTTATCTACCCCAACAGGGGTTACAGATATATCAGGGAAAGGAGGAAGGCCAGAGATGGTATCATAAGACTGGAAGAAGACAAGGGTCATTGTTTGGAGAAAGATGACCCCCCACCCGAAATATTAAACAAATCCTTGACAAAACTTCAGGAAGAATATGTAATAATCTGTCAGCCATGATTTTAGCTAAAAATTTGATATCGCAATTTATCAAGGAAATGGGGCTACAGGATGCAGGAAACAGTGGCTTCTTACCGAGCTTAGGGATAGCTGTAATAATGGCATTGTTGGAACTATAAGTAAGTCCCCTTCCTCAATTAAGTCCCCATAATACAACAGCAAAGGGCCTGCTATCTTATCCAAAAGTAATTTATAAAATTCGTAGAAAGTCCATCAGGGCCAGAAGCCTTGTGTAACTTGGCTTGAGAAACTACATTCCGTATCTCTTCCAAAGTAAAGAGAGTATTTAAAAACTGAAACTGTTGTGCACAGAGATATGAGGTAAACCTGCAGAAGAGAGGTTCACTTTGGCCTCCTCAACATTACAGGGCTACTCAGAATACAGCTTACCATAATAGGTAGAGAAAACCTGGGCCCTGTCTTTATTGGCATTGACCAAAGTACCTGAATGTATTTGCATTGCAGGAATAAATGTTAGAGCCACCCCAATTTCGTACAAGCCTGGGCTAACATGCCAAAATTAAAAAATCGGAATTTATAATAAAGCAAACTTTCTTGGCCCTCTGAATCTTATTTGCCACTGAAGGGCATGTAGCATACTGAAGTCTGTCAGCCTGTGCTTGCTTCTCAAGACCCACAATAGCCGTGTTCATTGCCTTACGTTTCCGGATCACATAGACTATTTTATTTATTTAAACATTTTTATATACCGGCATTAGTTGTGGACATCATGCCGGTTTACATCAAAACTGGTAAAGTATGGAAGTTACATTTTAACAGGGAATTAGAAACTGGGAGGAGGGTAAATAATTAAATAGGATAGACGAGAAATAACAGTAACATTAACATGGTTCCTCGGTATGACATGTCCTCGCCAGACAGCCTTAAGCTGTTTCCCAGAATAAAGAGGGGGGTACGCTGGCGAACACCTTTGAAATGCACGACTTCTTCCCTTTTGTTATTTAAGAAGGCTTTAAAGCCAGTGTCTTGATGGAGATGGGAAGGAAATCGCCAAGTGCTTCTTTGCTGAAGGGCCAGTCAAGCCTTCAGGTTTCAACCAAACTAAAGCACCATCCGTGATAGCCATGGAATAGTGTTTTCATTTTTATGGTGGTTTTATCTTAATGATTCATTTTTTAATCATATTCATCACAAATAAAAATCAATTTGGTAGAGTTATTTTTAAAGTTCTTTTAAAAAGTGTTTTGTGTTTTTTTTGTTAGAAAAGGTTCTCAGTTCATCTCAAGATTCACTGAGGACCTAAGCTAGAGAATTTTGCATGACGCAGTTTGCATGGGTGACATTTTAACACGCTCCGCAGGTTCCTCAGCCTCCTTTCTCTTCTGGGGAGGGGCGGAGTCTGTGTTTCATGTTTCGTGTTAGACTGTAGCCCCTTTTCCTCTTCCTTCAAATCCTGCTGCTGTATTGCTGGCTTTACTCCTCACCTCCCATGTTTATTCTGGGGCACAACATGTCTAGGACCCCTGAGTACAAGGCAAGGGACCCTCTCATCAGCCTTCTCCTGAGTCTTGCAAAAATGTCTATATGTAAGCCCAGGAGACAGCGCTTAGAAGGGGAGACTCCCTTGGACGGTTCCAGGCAATGGAGCGCTCCTGCCTCTGAGCAGAAAACCGTCATGGTGTCCACTGGATTGGTGGATGCCTTGAAGGTGTGAGCCGTTCATCCCCTGCCCACCCCTCATTTTGGAAAATGTGATCAACCGGCCTGGGGCCTAGGAGGTGCCCCAGGCTGCTGCTGGATCACCACGGACTTCAAGTTAAAGTAAGAGGAGGTCCAGAGGGGTGGGCTAGGGTGGGGAGAGCTCTACCCTAGACCAACCAACAGGGATTTCTCTAATGGAAGGGGGAGGGGCCACTATACCCCAGGGACTAGTTGTCACTTATGGGAGGAAGTGGGGGGTCTCAGGGGGGCAGGGAGGATTTGGATGACTGAAGGGATTTCAACCTCGGAGGGGGATTTTTCTTTCAAAGGGAAGGGATTTGGGTGGGGAACAGTGCATTGCCATGCACGTTTTTTGGTTATTTTTTAACTTTTTTTATACAGAGAGGGCGGGGATCTCCTTAAACCCTCAGGGGGGCCTCATGGCCCTTTAAGCTGATGGCTTCACCGAGCAATGAGGACCACCATTGCGTGCTTTTCACCTTTTCACAGTGAGATTTTTTAAACATTTTAAAATTTTAAAAAATATCACTGCAAAACTGCTGCAATATTTTGTTGGGGAGTGGCCAAATATCATGGCACCTTCTCCCCACCCCCTTGCCATATTTTCATCCTCCCACAATAAAATATTGCTGCTTAGTAAACAGACCTCTTAGTTCCCTTCAAAAAGGGGAAATTAGTAGTTTGTGATCCGACCCTGCCACAAGGTGGGCATATTTCAACCCAGAACAAACAAACAAATCGGGGAGGAAGGCACATTGGCCGCCCCCCCCACACACACACAATACAATAAACATCAACTGATGCGACCCAGCATCCTGCCACAAGGTGGGACCAGCAGACAATGATCTGAACTACAGATCCATGCATGCAATGGGGCAAAACCAGGTTTGAATCAGTCTGATCTGCAGACATATCAACTTAGCCCAGCCTTTTCAGGCAGCCAAGTGACAGCGCCTCTTTAAATAGCAACTGAATGGTTCAGAGCACCTCCCCCCCCCCCCCCAATCAGACAGGGGCGTGCTGTGCTGTGGATGAAAAGATTTTGGGGATATCCTTACCTGTCCTCACTTCTTCTAAACCTTGCTCCGGTTTATTGCCGAGAACAGTGAAGCAGCCTGGACAAACTAGATCAATCTCGGGGTCTGGCTTAGGTTTAGGTCTAGGTCTTCGTTTCTGATTGTTCCTGAGGTCTCGCAAGGCTCGAAGTGACGCGGATTCCTTCCTGAACTCAGCCTGGGTGAAGAAGAGGAAGCAGCAGATGAGAAGGGGGGGGGGGGGGGGGTACTTTTGTTGTACTGCATTGTCATTTAAAAGAAAACTAGCCACCGGGAGAGTAATTTTCAAAGGGACCTCTATGGAGAAGACATTGTTTTATGCAATGAAATGACCTTTTTTTTTTACAGAATTGCTCACGTGATATGTTGGTAAACGTCCGAAATACACATAAGTTTACTCGCAGTAAGCAGAGGCATTCCTGGGAGTGGAGCTGGGGGAGGGGTTTGGAGTTAATGCGTGTGGTCCGCTTTGAAAGTTCGTGTGACTTACACGTGTATTTGCTGCACAATTTAAGCAGGAGGGCAATTTTTAAAGCGATTTCCATGGATATAACAGTGCTTCACCCGCTGAAATGGACTTTTTGAAAATTGCCCGCTCTGTCTGTGGGTAAAAGCATGCACGTATAGCGCCCCTACATTTGTACTTTTAGGGAGAGGTGTTGCTGGGGGCAGGACTGTGGTGAGGTTTTGGAACCACCGGCATGCTTTCCAGTTTTCTAAAGTACACCTGGGGTTTTTTTTAGTTGCAAAAAGTACCTGCACAAAAAACAGGTGCAGATGCGGGCCGGGTACTTTTGCCTTTGGCAATTTTCAAAGGGAAAGTGCACATTTACTTTCCCTTTGAAAATTGGTGCAAAATCCACAGGTGAAAAATACCTGCGGACTTTGCAGATATGTGAGTTACTGACATGGGTGAAAGGCCCACCCACCCTGCGTGCAGGTGAAAGCGCACACGTGCACGAACACGCAAATTTTTTCATGCATTCTAGTGGAAACATTCCCGGGATGGGCTTAGGTTGGGGGGGAAACCAAAATGCATAGTTTAGGGTTTTCAAAACTATGTGCGTTGTTTTTGCCGGAATACAGCAACCGCAGGAAAAGGCAGGTGCAAATCTATCTCCATAGGAGCTTTTTCCAAGGAAGTTTCCAAAGGGAACATAATGTGTACCTTCCCTTTGAGTACTGGCGCCATTTAGTTGTATCCAAGACGAAGAATGCAGATACCCTGCATTCCCATCAGGAATACAACTGCCCAAAATGCATCAAAAAGTATGCATGTAAGTCCGAACCATGTCGACTTCACCCATAGAATGTCTCTCTCCTATGCGTGTAAAAGTATACACATAATGGGCCATGTCTCACTCCCATCTCAGACCCTCCAGTCCCCTCAGTCACAACCCACAGCCCCTCCATTTCCCTCACTCAATTTTTTGTTCTCCCACATCCCTTCAATCACTCACCCTTCCTTCCTCCAATCCCCTCATTCATTCTCGTCTTCCCCTACATCCCCTCACCCTCATGCTCCTTCCCCTCCCTTTGATCCCCAACTCTAGCCCCCCTTCCACATCCCCTCACCTTCTTGCCCCTTCCCCCTCCCCCATTAAGGTCATCAGGGAATAGAAACAACAGGGCCCAGGAGGAAGCATAATAAGCAGCAGTGGGGCCAGTAAAGCAAAACATCAGTAGTGTCAGAAGCAGTGGGGCTGACAGGCATTCATCCCGTGTGTCTTCAGCCTTTGCCATTCTCCCTCTCAGCCTTCTCAGCTGTGCTGGGAAATCACACAAACACCAAGACCACGTGGCCACTCCATCTCAGGGTAAGCAGTTTCAACGTTCCCTGCTCTATTTCCTCCAGGGGCTGGGGGCGCCAGAAATGATCCGTGCCACTACTGGCTCTGCTCCGTTTCCACAGGGAAAGCCGGAACTGATTTTACACTCCCGGCTTTGCACTGGTTCTTTGGGTGCAAGAAAAAACAGGTAGCAGAAATGAATTCCTGGATAACAGACCCAAAAAGGGGCTTATTTATTTTATCTAAAATATGTATGTATACAGTTTTAAGTATATACATAAAAGCACAAGTCTGAAACTTGTGAGCGGTGGTGCCATTCAAGGCCAGGGTTGAAGCTTTGATAAATGGTGCTACCACTCAGAAGTTTAAATTTTGTGTTAATTCAACTTCTGTTTGTATTTTTTTCTTTGCTCTGCAACATTTTGTTTCAGACCATCCCCTCTGCTCCTGTTCCCTGCAGAACAGGAGAGAGGGAGAACAACAGGAGGGGGGGGGGGGGGGGGGTGCTGTATTAGGGAGCAGAGCGACTGTTTTCTTCTCTATCTGCTCCAGCTTCACCCCCCTCTCCTTGTCTTCCCTGCAGGCTGCCTGGAGAGGAGGGGCTGGAGCAGAACACCACTGCTGCTCTATCTGTTGAGTCTGAAAAGAAGTGGTGAAACTACATTCTGGGCGGTTTAAGTCCTGCTACACAGCCACACATCTCTGTAAGCAAAACTTGAGATATCCCTGCATCCCTCTGGGCTCTCCCATGGGTGGATATGAATTGTGTGTAACATTCCCTTATCTTTTTACCAAACATGCCCTGGTTCATGACTCTTCTTGTTGTGCAACACATACAGAGCTTGTAGATGTGATCCTGCTTACCAGCCCAGCCATATGTTTTGATAACCAACCTTTGCTTTTTTAAATATTTACAACAAAAGCAGGGGGTGGTCTGATCAAAGCTCCCTCAGCTTGAATGGGCTGCCTCCGATTTTAACCGTCATCCAAAACACCTCGTTGACTTCACGCCAGTCAACAGAACGGTCCCAAGTGTTCTGATATGATCTCTTTGGAGTTTGACCTTTTTCAAAAAGTTAAAAGTTGTGTCTTTCCTGGGACAATCTGTGATCCGGTTAAAGCAGGGCAAACATTTGTGGATGGGTCTCCTTTTTCTTTTATCCACATTTGGATTTTAACTTTAAAATTACTTGTCTTTATTCTAAGGCTGTGCTCAAGGCAAGTTGCTATCAGATTATACAGTATGTGGTTCCCTTCCCTGCCCCACACTGGGCTTACAGCCTAAGTTTGTACCTGAGGCAACGGAGCCTTAAGTGACTTGCCCAAGGTCACAAGGAGTGGCAGCAGATTTGAATCCTGGCTGCCCTGGTTCTCAGTCTGCTGCTCTGACCCCTAGGCCACTGTAGGCCACTCTCCTCCTTTGCCTTCCTGACCCCAGCATTTGACTCCTTTGCACCCCCTCCCCCTCCATTAATCCGACGCTGCCTTCCCCCTTCTGTGCCAGCCGATGGGAGGGCAACCCCCTGACGATGCCTCCTTCTGGCCCATGCAGGCCAACACTAGCACACCGCTACCTTCTTTCAGCCTACGCTGGCCGACACAAGCAATACCTCTACCTTCTTCTGCTCCACGCAGGCCCCTGACCCTCAGCCAGTCAGCTTTTCAGAATATAGACAATGACTAGGTATGAGATATATTTGCATATGGATTTAGCTCATGCCTATTCATTGCAGATATCCTGAAAACCCAACTAGCTGGGGGGGGGGGGGTTCACCCGAACAGATTAGGGAACCACTGTCCTGGGTGAACCTTCAACCTTGTGCCCTTCCTCTCTCAGATTTTGATAATTGTTGAGTTTAATTATTATGACCTTACCAGCACTCATCCCCAAAAAAAATCTGTAAAAAACACATAACCGGACATCATACTTTTAAATATAAACTTTGTTTTATATGTGTAGATTATATATATATAGATATAGATATAGATATAGATATAGAGAGAGAGAGAGAGAGAGAGAGAGAGAGAATGAATTATAAAACATGTTTCAGAAGTCATGTCAGTGTCTAATGAATGTGTCATCTGTGATTCTGGGGAGCAGACCTAAAAATTGAGACATACAAACAGATATAAATTTAAAGACATCTGTATTGCATTGCTTGAAGGTAATCTCTGAACCGGCTGGCTGGGCTGAACTGAAATGGTTTTCCTTACTGCTCTCCACAGAAAAATAAACAAATTATAATTCGGTTATCACCTAAGCAACCATGACACAAACTCTCTCCATTGCCAGGCACACTGTGAAGTAACACAAAACCCTGCAATAATATTACTCAGAACCCATGTAACAAACCTGCCATACCAAAACAGCACTAACTCCCAGAACTCAAACAGCAACAGCCCTCTAGGACAGGGCCACACTGCCAATATTCCACCAGGCCTTAAAACACCAATACAACTTCTATTGAGAAAACAGAAAAGGAAAGACTGCTAAAGATCCCTGCACACTAGCAGCACACCTCACCTCTGTCACATAAACAGAACAAAGACCCTCACCAAATACAGAACAAGGGATCACAAATTAGAAATAGAAATATGCACGCAGCAAACTAAATTCTTCTCTTCTCTGCTGTCCACTCCAGCTTTCTCTCTCCCCCCACCCCATCAATCAGAGGGGGAAAACGAGGAGAAGAACGGCTGGATTAGGAAGCAGAGGCCTCTTGTTTAGTTTGCACTGTGCTATGTATGCTTTAGGCTCCCACCCCGTCCCCCCTCTCGTTCCTTGCATGCTTTCTGACAGGGGAGTTGCTGGGAGTAAGAAGCAGAGGGCTGTTTTCTGTTGCCTGAGATTCAGAGCACAGACCAATAATGTCATGGGCATAAAGCCCTGTGTGCTTATGCAGTGGGGGCCCCCAGCTACAGCCATTGGTGAAAGCAGCCCTGCTGACGACACCTCCCTTGGGCAAGACTCCCTAAGGCAGCCACTCTCTTGCCCCCACTAGTCCCAGCACTGATCTTGCCACACATTATTGTCTGTCTTATCATCTCTGTCCTTCCTTCCCTTCCATTGTTTCTCCCTTTCTCTCTCTCTCCTTCCCTTACACTCTGTCTCTCCCTTTCTCTCTCCTTCCCTTACACTCGGTCTCTCCCTTTCTCTCTCTCCTTCCCTTACACTCAGTCTCTCCCTTTCTCTCTCTCCTTCCCTTACACTCAGTCTCTCCCTTTCTCTCTCCTTCCCTTGCATCTGTTTTTCCCTCTTTTTCCCTTCCTTACACTTAGTCTCTCTCCCCTGTTTCTGTAGCTCCCCTTCTCTCACTTTTTTACATTTTCGCCTTTCACTCACAGTCTCTCTCTCCTCCCCCCTCCTTCCCGTATACTCAGTGTATTCCTAAACCTCCCTCTCCTCCCTTTTTTTTTTTTTTTGCTGTCAGCCTGTCTCCCCTCTCACTTTACATCCTTCCACTAGAGAAAGACCAGGGAAGACAAACCTTTGCCTCTTCGGCGGCTTTTGCCAAGTCCCCAAATTCAGCTGCAGTCCCCACGCAGAGCAAAACTACCAGCAAGAGCCCCAGCAGTGAGGCTTTCATCTCCGGGTTTCCTCAGAGAAGTGCAAACAGCGATAACTACTCCTGAGGCAGGAGCGGATTTTAAAGCAGGCAAAACCTTTTCTCTTTGTCTCCTGGTAGAGATGAATGACATGAAGTGCAGCGCCTCTCCCTCCTCCTCCCTCTTGTGGCGTCAACTGCTCATTCGGTACTGCAGACCTGCAGGGATTGCGCCACCTTTTCAATTCTTACATTACAAAATCAGCCTCTGCCTCTCAGCCCCTCACAAGACATTCAGGCCGATACAGTACAGTGCGCGCAGCCGACGCGGGTTAAATAAGCGCTAATCCACCCCCTAATGCAATAGGAGGATTAGCGCCTCTTTAACGTGCGTCCAATGAGCTTGCGCTCATCACATGCAAATGCACGTGAGGGATCCAGATAAAAGGGAAACCATCATAATTGGTATAACGAGAACGAGAAAAATTAGGGGTGTAAGACATCGGTGACCTAACGTGCAAGATCTGTGGACCCTTGCTGCCACTGTGGTGAGATTGGCTCAGCCTAGGGGGCAGGCGGCCCTCCCCAACAGCTGGCGGAGCGACGTAGGAGAGAGAGAGACGGGCCAGGAGCTTCCCTTCTACCAAACCCCTTTCCCCTTGGATTGAGCCCTTGGGTTGCGGAGTCGGCGGGTCTTAGGCAAGAGTTATCCGTGGCAGTGACGTAGGCAATCGATGCAGGGTCAGAGGCAGGCGGTCAGCGTCCAGGCAAGGGTCAGATGCAGAAGTCAGTCCGAGGGGGGAGACGAGGCAAGCGGAACTGAAGAGACGGGGCAAGGACCGGAAACACAGGAACAAATCAGCAACACACAGGGCTGTGAGGCAGAGCCCTTGCTGAGGCGATACGAGGATGCTTGACTGGGCCTTACGCACCCAGCCGCGTGACATCATCAGGAGGTTTTGGCAGCAGGGGTTGCTGCCCTGGGTCCTCCAAGAGGCAGCGCGGCGCGCAGAAGAGCCTAGAGGCATCGCGCAGGGGAGGGAGGATGGTGATGTACGGGCGGCATCCTACCCCAAAGAAATTGTCCGGCGGCTTCCAGGCCACAAAGGGTCGAGTGCTGCCGGTCACGGGTGATTCCTGTGACCAGCCAGCGTAACATAATGCAACTAATGATTGTTTTTCTTACATTGTTTTATTGGTTTTCTTGACTTGTTCTTGCTGTAAATGTGATGTTCAGGCACTTTAATTAGAGACATAGACAGTCTGTACACTGAACGCAAAAAAAAGCTCTGGAAGGAAAGTTTATTCGTTTCTTTTTATTCATATACCACAAGGTTGGCCCCCTCACCCCGTCAGTATTAAAAATGCGTAAGTCCATGTATTTCCAGACATCCAGAGCTGGATTTGTTAGGTGCGATTCCTTTGCTGAACAGCATACTCAAACATAAGCTGGATAATGTTACAGCCTATGGCTTTGAATATCCTGCACACTGTATTTTTGTGTGTGAAATGACACTATGTAATACAGAAACATAGTAAATGACAGCAGATAACGCCCGAAAAGGCCCATCGAGTCTGTCCCACACAGTGATTTTATGTGCATCTTCCCAAAGTAGATGAAATTCCCAATGAAACCCACCCCGATTCCATTCTGTCTCCTTTATAGTTGCAACTGCTGCTCTGCGCCGGTTACCCCACTCCTTCCAGGAAGCCCAATGCAGCCACATCACTGCTGCCTTGGGTTGAAATTACTCAAGGTGGCGATATGACCAAGCCTTTCATCTCCCTTACTATGAACAGGCAATACCTCTGAAAATGCCTTCTGTCCTTGCCTGATGCTTGAGCCCATTCCCTAAAAGAAGGGGGGTGACCAACTCCTGATCTCAAAAGCCACAAATAAGCCTGGTTTTCAGGATGCCCACAATGAATATGCATGAGAGAGAGTCGCATGCACTGCCTTCATTGAATGCAAATCCATCTAATTTTTTTTTTTATTTATTTATCCTGAAAACCTGACCGAGTTGTGGCTCTTGAGGACTGAAATTGGTCACCCTTGCCCTAAAGTCTGTAAATCACTCTCAGGCCGATACAGTACAGTGCGCTCCAGCGGAGCGCACTGTTAACCTGCGATTGGACGCACGTTTTCAACGCGCTAGCGTTACCCCTTATTCAGTAAGGGGTCGAAAACGCATGTCCAACCCCCCCGAACCTAATAGCGCCCGTAACATGCAGATGCAGGTTGATGGCCCTGTTAGGTATTCCCGTGCGATTCAGAAAGGAAAATGTGCAGCCAAGCACTGATCTGTGGTACTACAGGAATGAAAATTAGCAGCTAAGAACCAATTTTCCTATATATATACTCACACACATGGACAAATATTGCAGAGAAGCAGAAAGCATTAAAAGGAAGAGACATTAGATGAGGGAAAGATGTAAACATTCCCCGTAATTACACGACAATTTTTAACCTTTCAGAACATAAGAAATTGCCATGCTGGATCAGACCAAGGGTCCATCAAGCCCAGCATCCTGTTTCCAACAGAGGCCAAACCAGGCCACAAGAACCTGGCAATTACCCAAACGCTAAAAAGATCCCATGCTACTGATGCAATTAATAACAGTGGCTATTCCCTAAGTAAACTTGATTAAGAGCAGTTAATGGACTTCTCCTCCAAGAACTTATTCAACCTTTTTTGAACCCAGCTACACTAACTGCACTAACCACATCCTCTGGCAACAAATTCCAGAGCTTAATTGTGCATTGAGCGAAAAAGAATTTTCTCCGATTAATCTTAAATGTGCTACATGCTAACTTCATGAAGTGCCCCGAAGTCCTTCTGTTATCCAAAAAGTGTAAATAACAGATTCACATCTACTCGTTCAAGTCCTCTCAAGATCTTAAATGACCTCTATCATGTCCCCCCTCAGCTGTCTCTTCTCCAAGCTGAACAGCCCTAACCTCTTCAGCCTTTCCTCATAGGGGAGCTGTTCCATCCCCTTTATCATTTTGGTCGCCCTTCTCTGTATCTTTGCCATCGCAACTATATCTCTTGAGATGTGATGACCAGAATTGTACCCAGAATTCAAGGTGTGGTCTCACCATGGAGCGAGACATCAGAGACAAATCTATGACTGTCTACAATTGAGGCATTATTTGCAGTCATTAGATTGGTCTGCCTTACAGGGTGAGCAGCAGGGGCTGGTATTGGACATATTTGATGTCGAAGACCCTGGACATCATACTATATCTTTCTTTTGTACAGCATTACAGGGTGTGCAATCAAAAATTAGTTATGACAAAGTACTGAACAGGTGGAAGCAAGAGTTGGGGGTGGTGATTACACTTCCTTGTTTTTTGAAATGTTTCTCGAGAATTCACACAATCACAGCTAATATTACTTTACAGGAGGCCCAATTCAAGTTTCTTCAGAGAATTTTCTGTTCCCATAAGTAAGCTCATAGATGTAACATAGTGGATTCCAGTACACACCTGCAAGGTGGAAAAGTGGGCACATGGGGCACTCTGCTTTTTGGAAGAAAGGGCAGGCGTGTATCTTTCAAATAACAGGAGTACATAAGAACATGCCATACTGGGTCAGACCAAAGGTCCATCAAGCCCAGCATCCTGTTTCCAACAGTGGCCAATCCAGGCCATAAGAACCTGGCAAGTACCCAAAAACTAAGTCTATTCCATGTTACCATTGCTAATGGCAGTGGCTATTCTCTAGGTGAACTTAATAGCAGGTAATGGACTTCTCCTCCAAGAACTTATCCAATCCTTTTTTAAACACAGCTATACTAACTGCACTAACCACATCCCCTGGCAACAAATTCCAGAGCTTAATTGTGCGTTGAGTGCAGAAGAACTTTCTCCAATTAGTTTTAAATGTGCCACATGCTAACTTCATGGAGTGCCCCCTAGTCTTTCTATTATCCGAAAGAGTAAATAACCGATTCACATCTATCCGTTCTAGACCTCTCATGATTTTAAACACCTCTATGATATCCCCCCTCAACCGTCTCTTCTCCAAGCTGAAAAGTCCTAACCTCTTTAGTCTTTCTTCATAGGGGAGCTGTTCCATTCCCCTTATCATTTTGGTAGCCCTTCTCTGTACCTTCTCCATCGCAATTATATCTTTTTTGAGATGCGGCGACCAGAATTGTACACAGTATTCAAGGTGCGGTCTCACCATGGAGCGATACAGAGGCATTATGACATTTTCCGTTTTGTTCACCATTCCCTTTCTAATAATTCCCAACATTCTGTTTGCTTTTTTGACTGCAGCAGCACACTGAACCGACGATTTCAATGTGTTATCCACTATGACGCCTAGATCTCTTTCTTGGGTTGTAGCACCTAATATGGAACCCAACATTGTGTAATTAAAGCATGGGTTATTTTTCCCTATATGCATCACCTTGCACTTATCCACATTAAATTTCATCTGCCATTTTGATGCCTAATTTTCCAGTCTCACAAGGGCTTCCTGCAATTTATCACAATCTGCTTGTGATTTAACTACTCTGAACAATTTTGTGTCATCTGCAAATTTGATTATCTCACTCATCGTATTTCTTTCCAGATCATTTATAAATATATTGAAAAGTAAGGGTCCCAATACAGATCCCTGAGGCACTCCAATGTCCACTCCCTTCCACTGAGAAAATTGTCCATTTAATCCTACTCTCTGTTTCCTGTCTTTTAGCCAATTTACAATCCACGAAAGGACATCACCACCTATCCCATGACTTTTTACTTTTCCTAGAAGCCTCTCATGAGGAACTTTGTCAAATGCCTTCTGAAAATCCAAGTATATTACATCTACTTGTTCACCTTTATCCACATGTTTATTAACTCCTTCAAAAAAGTAAAGCAGATTTGTGAGGCAAGACTTGCCTTGGGTAAAGCCATGCTGACTTTGTTCCATTAAATCATGTCTTTCTGTGTTCTGTGATTTTGATGTTTAGAACACTTTCCATTATTTTTCCTGGCACTGAAGTCAGGCTAATCGGTCTGTAGTTTCCTGGATCGCCCCTGGAGCCCTTTTTAAATATTGGGGTTACATTTGCTATCCTCCAATCTTCAGGTAAAGTGGATGATTTTAATGATAGGTTACAAATTTTTACTAATAGGTCTGAAATTTCATTTTTTTAGTTCCTTCAGAATACCTGAGCTTCCTTCGGTAGCTCAGGTATTCCTATTTGACAACTTGAAGAGTTATGTATTTAATAACGAGTACACTCAAGTCTGGAGCAGGAAAGTTCTCTTGCTAGCCAAAAGGTGTATATTACAAGGATGGGTGTCTCCTGAAGTGCCCACCTTTGTACATCTTAAGAACTTGGTCCATCGCATATGCGTAAGGGGGAGAGAGGCTGAACAAGGGGACGTGAACAGGGAATGACATGATTTTTTGAAGCTATGGACTTCAAACCGCCAGCCTTTAACGCCTCAGCCTAGAAGCTTACTTTTAAATGATATAACTGTATAACTAGTCTGGAGGATACAAGAAATCAACATAAGCAGTGTGAATGTATCAGGCATTTTTTGTTTCTTAATGACTTGTGCCTTTCTATTGGTGGGGGGGGGGGGGGGGGGAAGAATAGCAGTAGGGGATAAAATGTATTAGAATTGTTATTAAAAGTGCCCCCTCTGTGGTAAAGTGTCAACTCAAAACGGGGCACCTAACAAAGGATTGTTTAAAGAATGTTTTTGTTAATAAAGATATTGAAGCATAAAAAGACAGACAAGTATTCTATGTACCAGTTTTAATGAAAGCAAATTAAAAAAATTTTTTTATAATTAAACCATAGCATAAAAACATCCATATAAACATGTAGCAATCCTAACTAAAAATATTTCATAAGCTAACTTTAAACCAATACCCAGAGGAGAAATCAGTGGAAAGAAATGACTCATCATTTATTTTATTTATTTAAATTCTTTTACTATACCGATACTCAAGACGCGGTCTTATCGTACCGGTTTACAATAGAACAGGGGAAACCAATTAACAACTATATAGAAGGTAAAAAGTTACATCAAACAGGGAGCGAAAAACTTTTTACTAAAGGGTTCCTTTTTTCTTCTACAAAGCCGAAGTCCACACTCGAAGACAGCATAAAAAACTCATGCCAGGTATAACATCTTAGCATCAATACCTGCCAAAAAGAAAAATCTTGTGCCTCAATCCTATCAATAGATCACATAATTCTTCCTGAAGTACAGCTTTAGAAAACTGGTGGACACCTTTCAATTCAAAGATGTCTAGAGGCACAATGTTCTCCCCTATGTACACTGCCTATTTTTCTTTGTCAAATATATTTTATATTTGATTTAAAATGAATAAAGAGTTAAAAAAAAAAATCTGGATTTTACATTTCTAAATGCACTTTTGAAAATGGCTACAAGGTATGCCATTGAATTAAACCAAAAGATTTTACACGCTAAGTACACTTTATGTGCATAAATGACTTTTGAAAATTAACTCCTATGTGTTTAGGTCCTTAAAACTCAGGTCACATTGACTTAGATTCTGCACTATAACTCCCCCCTCCCAATAAGGTTCTGGGGTACATTAATGTCCTAATATTAACCGAGGGCTGGAAGAAAAGCCTCTTAGAGGCCAGAAGCAGTCACCTCTTACAGCTTGGGCTCAGTAGAGCCCCTTTGTACTCAGCACCCATGGTCAGGACACAGGAAGCTGCAGGACCCACCTTGAAGCCACAAAAGTGACCCAAATGGGGGAAAGACTGAAATAGTAGAACTAAGGAGAGAGAGAGAAAGAGAGAGAAAATATGAATGAATATGCTACCAATATCATCACCCAATTCACACTTAGCAATTGTACTATTCCAACCACTATTCTCTGGGATTCTTTTCGGACCAGACAGCATTCACCTGGCTTTTACGGATTTCCATCTCCAGTAGAGTCTGAGCTGGAATCTGGCACCAGGAGCCTTCGTTCACAACTACTCATGGACATTTTCACTGTTTTATATTCCTTCCCAACTCACCTAGCCCTGTCCTTGCAGCCACAGCGCTTAACTGAGGGCTATGCGCCGGTGGGGGGGGGGGGGGGGGGGGGGGGTTGTTCCTTCCGGAACCCTGCAGTCACGGGCCCTTAGCCCGGCCTAGGGAAAATCATCCCTGCATGATGGCTGGGACTCTGTCATTCCTCCCCTCCCACAAAACGCTGCCCTCTGCAGCTTCCCCAGGTGGCTTGGAGAGTGGAAGATGCAGACCCAAGAACTGAACCTCCGGCCTTGGCCCCTAATGAGATTCCTTCTTATGTCGCCCAAGCGCATTCTTGTGCCGGTAACTCCGCCCACATTCTGCGCAGTCGTACGGCTTCTCTCCCGTATGAATCCTCATGTGGACTTTGAGGTGGTTTTTGCGAATGAAACTTTTCGCACATTCGGGACAGCGATAGGGTCTCTCCCCCGTGTGGGTCCTCTGATGCTCCTGCAATTTGGAATTGGTGACGAAGTCTGCTAGGCACTCCGTACACTGATACCTGTACAGCTTCCCCCTTTTATGGATTCCTTGGTGATGTTTCAGAGCCTTTTCCTTTGCAAAGACCAGCCCACACTCATCGCACGTGTATTTTCTGTCCAGACACCTTGCTTTGTCTGCTGCATGGATTCTCTCGTGCCTTAAAAGGCTGTAGTTCAGGTTGAACCCTTTCCCACATTCACAACACTTAAATGGTTTCCTTCTTGTGTGGGTGACCTGGTGCCTGATCAGATGTTTCTTCTGGGTGAAGCACTTCAGGCACTCTGCACACTCGTATGGTTTCTCCATCCTGGGAATCCTCTGGCAGCTTTCAAGAACACTTTTCTGGCTAACATTTCCCTCAGCTTTAACTCTTTCAGAGGCATGATCTCCAGCATGCATTTTGTAACAAGCAACGAGAGGCGGTTCCTGACAGATGCTCTGCTTGCATTCACTGCAGGGATACACCTCCTTTTGCAAGTGGGACCTTTGATGCATCTTAAAACACGACTGGCTCCTGAACTCTTTTCCACATTCAGTACATTTATATGGCTTCTCAGCTGAGCACACCACATGCTGCCTTGCAAGACCATGAGAAAGGCTTCCAGCAGAGCTACTCTCGCTGCATTGGAAAGGTTTCCATTCAGGGTGGGTTCTCCAATGCATCATGAAACCTTTTTTCTGAGTGAAGCTTTTCCCACATTCGGTGCATGCATACGAACTGTCCTGCGTGTGGGTTCCTTGGTGTACTGTGAAGATTTCTGCATCTCTGAAAGACATCCCACACTCTATACAGATATATAACCTCTGCCCCCTGGGGGCTCTCATGGGCTGAGACCGTGTGCCGGCTTTACTGAAATCAGTTTCACATTGGTTGGCTCTCGGTTGGTTTCTCTGCCATCTTTGGCTGATCTCACTGGAGGCGCTTTGCTTGCACCCGGAGTCTTGTGGATCACAGATACATGGGTCTTCCCCTCTTTTGATCCTCAGGATGACATCAGGTATGGGAACTAAAAAGCCTGTGGAGGGAGAGGAAATGCTGATTATAGCAATTACTGCTGTAAAATCTGCAGACATCTCTACCACTCTGGGTTGACCCTGAGCAGTCATTTAACCTCCCTGTGATCAGGCTTAGCAAAGCTCTTTGGGAGGGCACCTCACAGTCACATGAATTATCTTCTACAGATCTGTGTAGTCTGCCAGCATAATATATAACAAAAAAAGAAAAAAAAAAAAAAAGCACTAATGTTGAATGTTTACATTAAAAATGATAAAGCTTTATTCAAAAATTTACAGACATAAAATAAATGAGCAGTTCCTAATGTGAACTTATCTAATGTATTGTTCACTAAATACAGTGCTGTGTATGACAATATTATCCTCTTACAACAATAAACTTATTTTGCTATCTATACATAAAGGACTGGGGCTTTTTGTCATCACACCCGGGACACAACACACTGTAGTTCAATAATCTTGTTTGCATGCTGTGAATGCCAGAATGAGGGTGCAGCATCTCATGTTCTCACAGGTAGTTATACATAATGTTTAATAAACCCACATTATGTGGTAAAAAAACAACAATAGCATGTTACTTCAAGCTTAGGAAGTCCTTTGAAAAATGGCCAGATACTAGCGCTGGCTCAGAGGCATGAGCATCCCCTAAACACCAGTGCAGTACTGGCTTACAGATCGATACAGTAAAGTGCAACCGCGGTTACCCTGCTCCTAACTCGCCTTCTACTCACTTTCCGGCCACGTTAGCCCTTCCCGCGATACACTATCCCCTTTAACTCATCCCTACCGCCTCTTAAAATCCCCGGGTGTCCCCTTCCGCCCGCGGCATGTATATTAAATGTAAACGAGCGAATTAGCTATTCCCTCCCATACAGTAACGCGCGCCCCGACTATCGCTTTTTTACCCTGCCGTTTTGCCGCGCGTTTACCCTGCTAACTTACCGCCTACCCTTACCCCAGCGTTAGAGGCAGGGGTAAGGTAAACGGCAAACTTTCCCCCAGACCCCGCTCACCTGCCCTGGCCGCGTCTGGTCTCCGGTGCAGCCCCAGTCCTGTCCCCTCCTCCCGAAGCAAAAAAAAAAAAAAAACCCCCGAAAAAAAAGTAGCAAGAGAGCGAGGGGAGAGACGGGCAATCCTACGCTCGGGCCTGCCAGTCCCTTGTTCTCGCCTCCCGAAGCAGGGCGCAAAAAGCAGCCTTGCTCCGGGAGGAGGGGGGGGGGCAGTTTAAAGCGACGAAGCGACTTACTTTTGCAGCCCCCCCCTCCGGACATCGGCGACGACGACCGGGCAATCCTAGGCTCGGGCCTGCTAGTTCCTTCTCCTCTCCTCCCGAAGCAGGGCGCGAAAAGCAGCCTTGCTCCTGGAGGAGGGGGGGGGGGTGGCAGTTTAAAGCGACGAAGCGACTTACTTTTGCAGCCCCCCCCTCCGGACATCGGCGACGACCGCGGCTCCAGCCTCCAGCTGTCAGACAGACGCATCGCACGTGGGAAAGCGGCCCCTATGCGTGCAATTGGCTGCTCAAGACGTGACGTCACGACATTTGGCGTCACGGCATGTGACGTCACGTCTTGAGCAGCTGCAGTCGTCGCCGATGTCCGTAGGGGGGGGGGCTGCAAAAGTAAGTCGCTTCGTCGCTTTAAACTGCCCCCCCCTCCTCCCGGAACAAGGCTGCTTTTCGCGCCCTGCTTCGGGAGGAGAGGAGAAGGAACTAGCAGGCCCGAGCTTCGGGAGGAGGGGACAGGACTGGGGCTGCACCGGAGACCGGACGCGGCCAGGGCAGGTGAGCGGGGGCTGGGGGAAAGATTGCTGAGCATCGGAGAACATAACTGTCCACTTCCTGGTACCTGAGGATACAGGATATAAAGAGAGATATTGACTCGAAAGCGGACCTAAGTCCACTTGGTCTTTTGTACGTTTTCACAGTAGGTAAAAATCATCTGTGGAGGAAAACAAAAACGCTATGCTGTCAATAGAAATTAGCATATTGTCAATAAAAATAGTTTCCTATGTTGGCAACCCTGTTTGGCTGTATAAAAGACCAGGTGTTTGTTTCTCTTATACCCTCCCTTCTCCAATGCCCAAGCCAAGAACCAGATCTTTTGCAGAGCCTTGGCTATAAGAACCTCAGGCACAGAGCCAAGGCTCTCATACCTGAAAATCCCTGAGAGCAGCCAACTGAATCCAAGCATTGCAGTGTGCACCAATCTAACAGCTGGAAAAAAAAAAAATCACATCCGTGGCGATACACATTGAAATCCCGTGACCATAATCACTCAACTGGCATGTCAGAAAATGGGACGGGGGTGGAGTGCAACAAGAAGGCTGCACACGTCAGGCTCTGTGGAGGAAGAGACACGAGGACTGCAAAGCAGTTCCACTGCACTGGTAACTGATGAGGTGTGCACACTTAACTGCACCACGCCAGTGCCTCTGCCGTATTCCCCCTCCGGCAAGGCGCTTGCTTCCCCATGCATGCTGCACTCACGAGGCACTGATGTAGCATAACAGGGGTTTTTTTTTGTTAGCTCTGCTTACACTGGCTCATGTTTTCCAGGTAGCTGTCTGCTGCCATCTTTAGTTCATTCCATATTCTGTACGGGTCTAGTTTTCTTCCCAACTATCTATTCGTTTACGCAGCTACACAACAGCCCAGCATGAGATGCACAAGTTCACTTGGCACTAGCTAATGATCATATAGCACCCTTCAATATACTGTTCCTAAACACCCCTTTTCTTAGGGCTACATATAACATTGCCTTGTATAATCCCATGATGTCCAATAAACCTATAACTTTTTCAAAAAATATTTTTTATGCTTTAAAAAACAATACGTATCCATGCTATATATACACTTATACTCATTTTGTATCATGAACATGTATCTTCACCAAATCCCCAGAGGGGGAAATTCCCACCTGAATATTTGGAGATAATATTTCTCTTAGCTGTAATTGGTACTAGCTAAAGTTCATACATGTACTTGTGCTTTCTTAACAACCTGCAGGAAGTTTTGACACTATGGAATACGCCTGTGTCAATTATTAAAGGCCTATTCAGTGCCCTAAATATCAAAAGGTCAAAATTATGAATCACTGCCCAGTGAGCTACAGACTTCACTTGCTACACTCTGCACCAAGCTCTCTTGTGCTTAATCCACAAATTGCGTTAGACTCAAGCCTGTGGCAAGGTGCCACACTGCCACTTTCACCCCCGCTGGGAATTTATCTAGAAAAAAAAAAGCAGAGGTAGGCCAATTTCTAGCTACGACAATCTGTTAGCTAGATTTATCAAATTACTGTAAATATCACATGCAGTAGAAAAAGGGGCATGTTTTATGTTAATTTCCCACTTATCGCAATGTGCGCTACATTAGCACTTCTCTTTGTCCCCCCCCCTCCCTCTCCCCCCATCTCCGTCCCTTCCCCACTCTCCTCCCACATTTGTCCCTCCCCCAGCCTAAAAATGCCCAAAACAGAATTTGCGAAAAAAATAAAAAATTGCATTATGGGCATAAACGCACAACATAGCACAACTTAACGCAATTGAAAAACAATGTAGTTATTTTCGGTGTTAAAACTGTGCGATGTTGTGCGTTATGGCTTTGCAAAGGGCGAAGCCAGCCCACATTTTCCAAAACTCCGCCCCTTTAAAAAATTTGCAGCGCGCCATGCGTTATGGTGCTTATCACATGTGTTAAGGTGTTTTTCGCATGCGAAAATGCCTTAATGTGATTTGATAAACGACCCTATGTGATGGCCACAAACTGTGATCCAGATAGCACGTAAACCAAAATGGGAGCAATCCTCTGGATAAGATTTCTATGATCCAAAATAATCAAGCCTCATAACTCTTCCTTCTCACCCCAAACACGATATATTGCCCATTTCTATGATTAAATACTCAGAATTAAAAAGACATGCCACTCTGGACAATCTCTGATGACCACAGTTGCATCAACCTTCCCAACAGGTTCCTGTGGGTTTCCCTTCCCTCATGGCTCACGCCAGGCAAGTATTTTTTACTCCCTGCTGTTTTGTTTTTTGGATTGCAGCCTGTTAGACAGTAAGAGCAATATCAAACTTTTACCTAGTGAAGTGAGTGTCTCAAAGTTTTCCATCATCACATCCCTGTAGAGAATCTTCTGCCCTTCTTCTAAACGACGCCATTCCTCCTCGGTGAAGTACACTGCGACGTCATCAAAGCTCACCGGCACCTGCAACAGGAAGTACTGCTCACTCAGACTCTACCACTGTAAAAGAATCCGTTAGCCACTGGGGAGGGGGGTGGATTTAGGTGTAGACTAAATAGGCAATTGCCTAGGCTGCCAAATTTTGAAGGCACCAAACATCTAGGCAAAAAGAGAAGCCAGCTCTAGTGCCGTGTGCCAGCACAACTTCAAACTGGCACCCACTGCCATAGCACTGCCTATGGGCGTCACAATCTTAAACCCAGTCCTGGTTACAAATGAAGGCTCGTGGCACCGGAGACCGGATCCAAGTGAACTGGAAGCCCGGAGGAGAGGAAGCTACTGGGCCCAAATAAATAATGGAAAGATTACATTTGCAGCTGCACAACAAGGCAAAGCAGACAGAAAAGAAAAGCTAAAGAAACGTGCCACTGAAGCAGCAATTAAACAACAAAAATACAGAGGACCAGAGCTGATAATGCCAAAACCGCTCAAGTGCACACAAAAATGCTGCACTTGGAAGTAGTCTGAAAAAAAGTATTTCTGGAGCAATCATCTGGCACAGCCGAATGACGGACGACCTGGCTTCAGAGTTTCCGTTCTCCTATCCCGCACCTTGCTCTCTTTCCTCTACTTTCTCTTTCAGTTGTTTAAAGAGAAAAGAAACCAGTTTCTAATATTTAAAAAGTGGTGAAGAAATACATAAGGAATGAATATATTTATTTATTTAGCATCGTGGAGAGACAAAATAATTAATTCAAAATTAACCAACCCATAAACAAAGCAAAAATGTAAATTAAAAATCATCCAGACCATGGAACAATGGTGTCCCTGTTTTGCCAACGAGCCACACGGTCTTTGGCATGGCTCTTTTGCCATTGTTTGGTTCATTAGTTTGTCTCTCCACTGTATTCATACCTTATTTTTTTTTTACTTGCAGCTAAGTGTGAACTCCTTTGTAGGATTCAGGTGAAATAAATAACCCTTATTTAGGAGGAAAAGACTTCAGAATACCGTCAGCGAACAAATGCACTTAAACTGCTATATTTCTCGATCATCACAACCTCCTGGAGTTTTTACACTATTAAAAGTTTTTTTTTTGGCGAGAAAAACGATCCCATGAATAATGTGAGTAGTCACGAGTTAAAAGATGATGCGCTCTTTTGAGAGAGAGTGTAATAGTTAATGATATAACGCTGTGGGGTAAACAACGTGCGGTGCCGCTGTTGCGCCCCATTGAACTAAAAAGCTAAAAAAAGGAGTGGTCCATGACGCTCTTCAGCTCAGGGAAGAGTAACCTGCAGTTGGACCGATGCATGGCGGGGATCCATTTTGCATACTGCAAGGTGTGAGGATTTTTTTTTGTCATCAATCCTTAGAAGTACGTAACACAGCCTACAAGGGATCTTCAGCCAAATCGGGAGCAAGCTGCGTCTGATGTGGGTGCCTGTGTTCAAGCCCCAGAGGGAGGGGACAGAGAGCGCTACAGAGTGCCCCCGGAGCAGGTGGGTGTGTTGCGGTGGCTGCCCAAGATCCCCTTTCCTCAACTGACCGAATAACCTGGAGCAGGGGGGGATTCTCAGAAGTGTTCAGAGATCCCCCTTATGCAGCCGTTGAGGCCCCATCAGATCCTGATCTATGACAGGAACTCCCAACCTTTTGGAGAGCATGGACCCCTTTCAGGATTGTGACATTGAACAGACCAATCGGCAATAAGAGAAGGAGTAAATAAATTAACATTAGGTGACGCGCTAACCCCCCCCCCCCATTTTGCATGGGGGTTATGGACGCGCGTTTTGAGCCGTGCATGGCCTGCAGCACGTGGTATTGCATCGGCCAGTCTGTTAGGCCAGCAGGGCAACCAAAGCACATGTAGCAGTGGCCAGAAATTCATCTCATGGTCATCACCCTGCTTGCTGCTGCCTCTGATCTTATGAGAAGCAGTGGCTGCTGAAGGAGGTGGCAACAACTCGCCTCCCCTCCTCCTCTTGGTGCAGCTTCAGACTCCTTATGATAGCAATTAGCCATACTCTTCCCTGCGCCAGTTTGGGTTTCTAGAGCCTCAGAGGAGAGCTGCTCTATTTTTTCAGCAGATGCACTTTGGTTGCCTCCCTTCTGGCAGATTCCTTATAATTTTCTCACAGGTCACAGATTGGAAACCATCGATCTATGAAATTTAAAGGCAAATCACTGTGAAGAGTAGCAGACTTGGATGCTAGAATTTTTAAAATAATCACTTAGGAGGAAACTGAGAAGATAAGTGTTTTCTAGTTTCACAATTTTAGCATTTTTTTTAAGCATAAAAAAATACTTTGATATTATAAAAAATAAGAATTTTTGAAAAATGTTGATTAAATTTGCCTGTGGGAAATGCACAAAAAACTGCCATCTTTGCATTCCATGAACAAAAAATCAGTTTATGGTATTTCATCATTAACTCTGGTTATTAAGGCCTAATTTTTGGTGGGATACCAAACGTACACTCTAAGGGGCGGATTTTAAAAAGCATTTACATGCGTAAATCTGGGTTTTACGCATGTAAATGCATTTTACTCGAGTAAGTGGGCTTTTGAAAATTGCTACAATATATGCCATTGAATCGTCCATAGGATTTATTCGCATAAGTGCTCTTTATGTGAGTAAATGGCTTTTGAAAATTGCTACAATAGTAGTTACATTTATGCGCGTAACTCCTTTGAAAATTACCCCCTAAGGAAACAAAATCAGTCATTAAAAGTCACAAAAAGGCAGCATAAATATGTTTTTACAGTGTGACTGACAGCATGACCAAGCACACAAACATAACAAATAATGGGACCAAGTGCGCTGTTTAACCCACGATTGGACGCCTGTTTTGGAGGCGCATCCACAGCCCCTTATGCTAGAAGGGGATAGCGAGTCCACAATGTGTGTCCAACGCACCGTTAAACTAATAGCGCTCATCACATGCAACTGCATGTCAATGTGGCTATTAGTTATTCACCCCACATGCAAAAAACAAAATGTGCAGCAGAACTGTACATTTTTCCACTCAGAAATTAATGCCTGCCTAGAGCAGGCATTAATTTCTAAGTACCCCAAAACATTGTACAGAAAAGCAGAAAAAAATACTGCTTTTCTGTACATCCTCCAACTTAATATCGTGGCGAACCACGGCAGAGGAACCAAAAGTTTAAAAAGTTAAAACAAAACAAAAAAAAAAAAAAAGTGCCATGGTCAAGTTAGGGAAACGGGCACTCAGTTAACAAGCATCCATTTTCCTAACCCATGGCTGTGCACAGGTTAGGAAAACAGACACTTGTAAAATTGGGCATCCGCTGTCCTAAACCACGGACAGCCAACCTCTCCCTGGCACCCGATGCCAAAGAGGCATTAGGGGCACACAATTGACCCTAGCACCTCCTTGGTAGCACGACCCCTAATTTAAACATTGCATGACAGCTCCAGGAGAAGTGCCTGGGCACTCAACATTGAGCACCCACTTTTGGTGCACTTTTATTACATCAGCCCCTATATAGCTAGAGATGGTGGGCAGGGAGAGGGGAAGGGATAGGGAACAGGATTCTCTCCACAACCATGTAATAGATTTAAAAGTTTTCCTTACCTGGATAGAATCCTCCTGTGCCATTTTCTTCTGTTCTTATGAGAAAAGTCTGGGGCAGAGCGTAACCCACTCTTGTCAAACTCAACAGGCCCAAATGGATGAAAAGTTGCCTTGCTCACTTCCTCTTCAGTAGGGCCAGGATATGCAGGGGAGGACAGGAAGGCAGCAACAGTGTTGCCAGACCTGAAATACAAAAGTATTGTATGCTGCTAAAATGGAAAATATGCATAAGATGGAAAATTGGGTAAAAATACATATCAAAATCCAGTGCTTTGCAAATAAAATGTCTGTTTGGACCTGATAAAAGAAATGTCAAACTCCGGGAAAAAAAAGTCAAGCAATGCATTAAATTAACAGGTAGCAAATCATTTTTGTTTTTTTAACCTTTATTTCTATGCAACCAAGCAGAATAAGGTAGTAACCAGAACTGAAACTGGGTCTGGACTTTATTAGAAGCAGCAAAAGGCAACGAGCAGATACTGGCATGCAGGCCGCTTATTTCATTCCACCACCTCCTTCCCCGTACCTGGTAGACGCAGCCCTCACCCACTTCTCTCCACGCAAACGGAAATGGGCGGGAGTCTTATATTGCAGACAGAACTCGTAGACAGCCTGGGCGTTAAACCTAGGAATGAAAGCAACCCGCATGCCACCTACCTCCAGACCAGAGCAGCACAGGATGGGAAGGGACAAGACAAGACTGAATAGCAGGAACTGGAAAGCAGCCAACGAGAGCAAGCTCCACCTCTCCTCCGCCCACTCCCAGGGCAGGTCAAGGACACAGCCTCAGCTGATTGGCTGTCAGAAGGCCGCTGGGTGGACTCACTGTGGATCCGCTGATTGGCTGTATTAGGCAGATGGACGGGCTCCTTGTGGTTGAACTGATTGGCTGACGGCAGTCAGACCGTGGTTAGTTTGACGTTTTGTGCCGCACCCTCCTAGTATCACAGTGAGTCGCTAAGAAATAAGTTGTTGTACGTTGTTGTGGTTCTCGGATTTCTTGATCGCATGTAGCACCATGGGTCCATTTATGATGTAACAAGCCGTTAAGCCCGTTAAAACGGGCGAGATGTTTGTTCCAAATGCCAGCTAAGCCTGGTGTGTGGAGGTGTCCGGATGTGTCCTCTTACCCCTCCTCCCTCTCTCCCTATGCACTCCCCTTGCATGCAATGCTCCCTCCTCCAGCTCCCCTCCCCTCTTACTATCCTGCTGCCCATCTCCCCAACCCCCTCTCACTTTCCCACTGCTCCTCCTCATCTCTCATTCTCCTAATGTGCCTCCTTTCTTCCACAGGTCCTCTCCTGCTGCCCCTTCCCATTCTATCACCCGCTGGTCTGCTCCTGCACTCCCCCCCTCCCTCATTCTTCCATTACACTCCCCTTTCCCTCACTGCTCCTCCCCTGCCCAGCACCCTTCTCTTCCTTATTCTCCCACTCCTCCTCCTCCACCTCCTCTGGCCCTCCCCTTTCCTCTTACTATCCTCTTCCCCCTCCACCCTCTCTCCCTTTGCACTCCCCTTGCATGCAATGCTCCCTCCTCCAGCTCCCCTCCCCTCTTACTGTCCTGCTGCCCATCTCCCCAACCCCCTCTCACTTTCCCACTGCTCCTCCTCACCTCTCATTCTCCTAATGTTCCTCCTTTCTTCCACAGGTCCTCTCCTGCTGCCCCTTCCCATTCTATCACCCGCTGGTCTGCTCCTGCAGCCCCCCTCTCCCCTCATTCTTCCATTACATTCCCCTTTCCCTCACTGCGCCTCACCTGCCCAGCACCCTTCTCTTCCTTATTCTCCCACTCCTCCTCCACCTACTGTGGCCCTCCCCTTTCCTCTTACTATCCTCCTTCTTCTAGTCCCTTCCTACCTTGGTCTCTGACATCATCTTTGTGCAGCTGGTAGGGCCTGGGATACAGCCCTTCTGCTGCTGCTGGTGAGTCCATGTTTGTGTTTATTTCTGTTTACTGTGAGGCCAATGTGCTTTATCGCCCGTGCATGCGCGGCACATCCGTCAGAGCCATTCTGTACTGCACATTGAGCTCTGACTGATGTGCTCTGAGGGCCTCTCTCTCGTGCGCACGCATACGCCTCGCCACAGCCCTCACATGGCTCCATTTCCTCCCGCGCTGCTCCGCTCTGACCGATGTGCTCTCTCGCCCACGCGTGCGCGGTATGTTGGGCAGAGCCACACTCTACTGAGCATTTGCCGGCCGTCGGTCAGAGCCCATTTATGTTGTAGATTCTGGGAATACTGGGCAACCGAGCTCAGCAGAAAACAAATCCCGTTTCAAACAGTGCCCGATAACTTCCAAAAAGGCTTTACCTCAACATTAGACGGCAAAAAAAAAAATTATAATCCCGAGACCAGTGAAGGTATTTTATGTCACAAAATTAATAATTCCAAACCGCAAGGTTACCAGAGGGATCTCATTCATCAGGATACATTTATTTGTTAGCAAAGTTCCATAAATGTATCTGTTTTTGTATTAGGGTGAGTTACAATAATAAACATATGTGTATATGTTTGTAATATATGGTGACCTTTTTGACTCTCATTCACATATTATTTATGTATTTATTTTCTGAGAGTCAGATGTAATTACACCTGAATCCATTTATCTCTTGTTCATCAGGGACAGACTGAGCTAGTCCTGGCTTTGCCCCATAGCATGCATTGACAAAATAGTTTTGATTTTTATATTTGTTTCCCTAAGAAAATCAGAACTGCAAGGCCTTGCATGTAGTGGTGCACAACCAGGACTGGCTCAGCCTGTCCTGGTGACCTGGAGTCATTTGGTATCTCTGCAAAACCAGATCACAATCGGAGAGAGCTCAGAATAAATGATCTCAAACTCAGATTTCATTACATATCAAGAGAACATCCTGACAAATATCAATATATACCAACCGAAGCAACTAACCAATAGGTTAGGGAATAGGTATCGGATAGAATAGTGCTCCAAAAAACTATAATCTACAGGCTCTTGCCCACAATGGGCTTCAACCAGCATCATATAGTTGAGCTCGGTGTTTTCACGTCATTTACTTATTCCCACCTACTGAACTTTTTATTACTAACTTTTATTGCTAACTTTATTATTTCTCATTCTATTAAAAATTTTTTATGTGTATAATACAAATCAAAACTATTTATCTTTTTGACAAAGAAACTGCTCTCTTCACATCAAAAACCTTCCCAAATGCTCAGCCTCTGATCTGTCAATTTTATTCCCTAAGATGAGGATTGGCACGCTGGATATTGTTTCATCAGTCATTAGTGCATTAAGTTCAACTTTGGATTCCATAAGGCATGAAATATCTAGACAGTCTACCAGAAAGATGATTCCATTAATTGCTGGCAGGTAATTCTTCTAGACTCGATGAACTTGTTCATGCCCACCAAGGTCAAATGTTATGAGAGTTATTCCTGCAATTGTCAGTTCTTCTGACATTGGATGTTGTGTTGCAACATGCACCAAAGCCCTCTGACCTGAATGTAAGTATTGATTAGGGACATAACCCCTAACCAAATTCTGTAAGTATTTTGCATCAGTTCCTTGGATCACATTATACATCAATATCATAATCTTAAACTGGATTCTTTCCTTTACTGATAGCCAGTGCTAGCGCACCAACAGAGGCTTTGCATTTAATCTGTGCGGACAAAATAAAAAGCAATCTCTCTGCTATATTGTGTAAAACCTGTAATCTTGAAAATTCTTATCAGGTAAAACCACCAGCCCGGCATTACAGCAGTCAAAGATGGGGGGGAACTAATGCCTGAACCACCATTCGAAGCACACGGAGGCTTAACAAACACCGTATCTTCCGTATCTGACACAGTTTTAAAACATGCCTTCTTTACCAACCAAGATATGGGGTTTGTTTTATTGAAACCCACCATAAGCAATAAATAAATAAAGAGATACATACAAATCAAGAGATGCAGTCAGAGACCAAGAAAATGTGGCAGAAAGAGGCTGAAATAGTCCTAGTTGTGTTGAATGCCAAAATCTGGAGAACAGCAAAAACCCTGGAAACCCGCAGGTGCTACCTACCCATTTTTAAGGCACGGCAGTACCAAAGGAGAGCGGGAATTGTTAAGACTGACGCTGCCCGACGTCTCCACTCTGCCCTCCTTACCTCTTTGGCGACTCCTCCCGCGGTTGATGGACGTCTGGCTGCTGCTGCTGCGTCTGCCTGCCATCATCTCCGGCGTCCCCGGTCCGGCTTGGGTGCTGCATCCCGCCATGTTGTCCAGGTACCATAGGGCGCACGCACCGCGCAGCTCTGCTTCTTATTCTCTCTTTGGCGCGAACCTCAGGGGTGTCCCCCTGTGATGACATCACGCATCCCGGATACAAAAGCCTACACTTTTTGCTAGCTAATCGAGTTAGGAAGGGAATTCCTTACGGATGGGATTCGCTCTCCATACCTAGCTAATCTGCTTCTCCAACTTTTGGACTTTATCCTAACGGGGTACCCGATCCTCGGGGGCCTCTCTCATTTCTTCAGGTCGCTAGCAGGAACAGGTATTCGCTCCTCGAGGGCCCATGTTCCCTAACTTGCTGCCTGCACTTATCACTTCTGCTTGGAAGAAACTGCTGCCTACATCATCAGTGAGTTACCAACTTTATTTCCTCAGAGCTGTTCCCTGGAACCAGGTACTCGCTCCTCGAGGTCCTGCCTCTATTCCAGCTTCTGTGTCACCTTCCGGGAGAAACCGCTGTGTGAGTAACTTTACCAACGAGGCTCTATACCAGATCTCTGTGTATGCTCCACTGTACTCACTATCTCAGTTTCTCTCCACTACAGCACGGCCATAGAGGGAATTGCTGTTCCAGTATCCTGAGGAACCGTAGCCCAGCCGGGCTTCATCTCTACTCACTACTGCCACCTCTGGTGGCTTCTCAACTCTGTCTAATAAAAGATATAATTCTGTGTTGTGTGTCCCAAAGCTGAGCCTGACCTGTGGCCCCTCACGGGACTTCCCCCCATGGGCGTGGTCAGCTGCCACAGTGTCCAAGGGTCCACCCAAAACCTTACAAACTATAACAGATTGCTAACTCCATGGATCCAGCACAGCTCAGTGCCCTGCAGGCCATTCCGGACCTGGTCCTGCGCATTTCTGAACAGCAAGACGCAATGGAGAAACTCACTTCAGCGTTCCATGAGCTGCACGTACAGAAGACTCAAGGTGCTACTTCCATTACCTGAAGTAACTTTAAAGACTACTGTACCGCTGGCTGCTCCAGTTCGTTTCTTGGGAGAGATCCAGAGAACCAGGGGCTTTCTAAACCAGTGCTGCAAGTATTTTGCATTACAGCCTTCTCATTTCCCCACAGCTTTTGCCAAGACTACTTACATTCTATCTTATCTTGACGGAAGGTCCTTGTCTTGGGCCTTTACACTGTGGGAACGCAAGGATCCTATTTTGCAGGATATTGACGGACTTTTGGACTTATTTAAATCCGTTTTTGGCGATCCTGCCTGAGTGACTGTTGCCGGTTCTCCTCTCGTGGACCTGAAGCAAGGCAACCGACCACTGGCTGATTTTGCGATAGAGTTCAAGACTCTTGCTACTGAACTCTGCTGGGACCCCAAATGCCTGAAAACTGTCTTCTTCAGAGACCTGGATACTCGCTTGAAAGACGAGCTGGCCGCTCGTGAAACACCTGACTTGCTGGATGAACTAGTGGCTTTGGCTACTAGAATCGACCACCAGCTTCGTGATAAGGTGAAAGAACTCTGGCCTAACAGAGGACCAGATCAGAAGGAGGCTAGTGCTAAACCTGCACCTCGGATGGTTCCAGTAATTCCTGTTGCCAGTGGAGATGAACCGATGAAACTTGGTCGCAGTCATTTGACTTCTAAAGAAAGAAGACTTCGGAAGAGGCATGGTCTGTGTATGTATTGTGGACAGGCTGGTCACGATGTCCCAACATGCCCAATTCGTCCGGAAAATGGACGGGCCTAAGTCCTACAGGAGGACTGTTCTTAGGCCTTACTACGCCCTCTCCTCTGGTCTCTCTCCCAGTCTCTTTGATCTGCGGACCGTCTGAATTTCAAACTCTTGCCATGGTGGATTCAGGGGCAGGAGGCAACTTTATTCTTCGACGCCTAGTGGAACATTTGAGGATTCCCCTCGTCACTTTGAAGGTTCCACTACTCCTATCTTCCATCCATGGGGAGCCCTTACCGGGTGACGTGGCTTGCCAAACCAAACCGGTAACTCTTCGCACCGGAGCTCTCCATACAGAGTCAATTCCCTTCTTTGTGTTAGAGAAGGCCATGCACCCTATTGTCCTGGGGTTACCCTAGTTGCAGTCGCACCAACCCCAATTTGACTGGGCTTCCTTGGAACTCTCCCGCTGGGGCCCAAGTTGTCATGGAAAGTGCCTTAAGGAGATTTCTTCTGTCATCTGCATGCCTACAACTCCAGTGATACCTGGACTGCTGCCTCAATACACATCTTTTAGTGATGTTTTTTCCAAAGAAGCTGCTGATATTCTTCTTCCGCATAGGTCCTATGACTGTGCCATAAGACTGAAACCCAATACTGAACCTTCTAAAGGATGTGTCTATCCACTCTCAGTGATTGAGAACAAGGCTGTGTCTGAATACATCGAGGAGAATTTGCAGAAGGGGTTTATTAGACCATCAAAGTCTCCAGCCAGTGTAGGCTTCTTCTTTGTGGAGAAGAAGGACGGTACCTTACGTCCTTGTATTGACTACCGAGGTCTGAACGAGATCACGATTAAAGACCCCCCTGCCTTTAATCTCAGAGCTGTTTGACTGGCTTCAGGGGGCCAAAATATTATCAAAACTTGACCTGAAGGGGGCCTACAACTTAGTTCGCATTCGCAGTGGCGACGAATGGAAAACAGCCTTCAACACTCAAGACGGCCATTTTGAGTACTTAGTAATGCCCTTCGGCCTGTGCAATGCACCCGTTGTATTTCATAAGAACATAAGAAATTGCCATGATGGGTCAGACCAAGGGTCCATCAAGCCCAGCATCCTGTTTCCAACAGAGGCCAAAACCAGGCCACAAGAACCTGGCAATTACCCAAACACTAAGAAGATCCCGTGCTACTGATGCAATTAATAGCAGTGGCTATTCCCTAAGTAAACTTGATTAATAGCCATTAATGGACTTCTCCTCCAAGAACTTATCCAAACCTTTTTTGAACCCAGCTACACTAACTGCACTAACCACATCCTCTGGCAACAAATTCCAGAGCTTTATTGTGCGTTGAGTGAAAAAGAATTTTCTACGATTAGTCTTAAATGTGCTACTTGCTAACTTCATGGAATGCCCCCTAGTCCTTCTATTATTCGAAAGTGAAAATAACCGAGTCACATCTACTCGTTCAAGACCTCTCATGATTTTAAAGACCTCTATCATATTCCCCCTCAGCCGTCTCTTCTCCAAGCTGAACAGCCCTAATCTCTTCAGCCTTTCCTCATAGGGAAGCTGTTCCATCCCCTTTATCATTTTGGTTGCCCTTTTCTGTACCTTCTCCATCGCAACTATATCTTTTTTGAGATGCGGCAACCAGAATTGTACACAGTATTCAAGGTGTGGTCTCACCATGGAGCGATATAGAGGCATTATGACATTTTCCGTTCAGAACATGTTGAACGACATCTTGCGGGACCTGTTGTACAAGAGTGTCTTGGTATACCTGGATGATATCCTGATATTTTCTCAGGATTTGCCCTCTCATCTAGAGGATGTCAAGCAAGTACTTCGCCGACTTCGTGAACACCGGCTCTACGCCAAACTATCCAAGTGCGAATTTCATAAAGACTCTGTGCCTTTTCTTGGTTATATTGTGTCTAAAGACTTTCAGGTGGACCCTCAAAAACTAGAGAGTATTAAAAATTGGTCCCAACCTACCAGCCTGAAGGCCCTGAGACGATTTTTGGGGTTTACCAACTATTATAGAAGCTTTATAAAGAACTACTCTTCTTTAACAGTGCCCTTGACCGCAGTGACCTGCAAGGGTGCCAACGCTTCAAACTGGTCTGCGGAGGCCATTTTCGCTTTTGAGAAATTAAATACTGCCTTTTCCACAGAACCATGCTTGCGTCATCCTGACCCCAACAAGCCATTCATCGTAGAAATTGACACTTCGTATGTCTATGTGGGGGCTGTATTGAGCCAAACTGGAGACTCCAAATCCTTACGTCCCTGCTCTTTCTTCTCACGATGTTTCTCCCCGGCAGAGAAGAATTATGGGATCAGAGATAAAGAGCTCTTGGCTATTAAGCTAGCATTCGAGGAATGGCGGCCTTAGCTCGAAGGCGCTCAACATCAAAAAACCGTATTCACGGACCATAAAAATCTAGAGTATCTCTGCCATGCGCAACGTCTTAACCACAGCAAGCTAGATGGTCCTTATTCTTCAATCACTTTGACTTTGTGCTTAAATATCACCCCGGAGACAGGAATACCAGAGCTGATGCTATGTCACGCTCCTTTCTCTCAGAGGATGTGCCTGAAGAACCTCAGCACATAATTGACCTGAAGAAAGTCATCTTGGCAACTACACATTCTGTGCCCGCTGGTACCATCGTGCTTAAACACCTCAGGAAGAAAGTGCTCTCTTGGGCGCACGATTCCAAACTGGCTGGCCATCCAGGTCAATGCCGCACCCTGCTCAAGATCCAGAAGTTCTATTGGTGGCCTGCTATCAAAAAAGATACACAATCCTACGTGGCATCTTGTACCAACTGTGCCAAACACAAACCTGCTTCTGGCCAACCGTGGGAATTGCTGCAACCGCTGCCAGCTCCGGAACAGCCCTGGTCACACATCGCTACTGTCTTTGTAGTCGATTTACCCCTTTCTGGAGGAATGAATACCATCTGGGTAACAGTCGATCGCTTCAGCAAGATGGCCCATTTCGTGGCACTGCCTGGCTTACCTTCAGCCTTGGAGCTTGTGAAGCTCTTCATATCGCACATTTTTTGCCTTCACAGTCTACCAAAACACACAGACTCAGACTGAGGATCCCAATTCATGGCAAGATTGTGGAGGCCTTGTGCAAGCTATTCGACATATCTCTAGACTACACTTCAGCCTATCATCCGCAATCAAATGGCCAAACAGAACGGATGAATAGAACCTTAAAACAGTTCATTCGAGCCTACGTGAGTTGCCATCAGAATAACTGGGCTGAACTGTTACCTTGGGCTGAATTCGCCATCAATTCTCATCCAGCAACATCAACTGGATCAACACCTTTTGAAGTGGTATATGGACGTTCACCAACACCGCCACTTCCACTTCCACTGAAGCTCTCAGTGATGTCCCCAGCAGCTCAATCTACTGCTGATGAAATCCATAATCTGTGGACTCAGACGAAAGACATGCTAATTAAAGCGAGTGACCGTGCTAAGAAGTTTAATGACTCTCACCATTCTCAAGCGCCTGTCTTCAAACCTGGTGACAAAGTCTGGTTATCTACCAAACATCTCAGACTGAAGTTACCCTCCACTCGATTTTCTCCTCACTATGTTGGACCATTTCCAATCCTCCGACGTCTTGGCAACGTCACTTATATTCTGAAGCTAACACCCGGACTAAACATCCACAACGCTTTTCACATTTCACTCTTGAAACCTCTCATACTCAGTGAATTCTCTTCCAAGACTCAGGAACCACCTGCCATCAATGCAGAAGATGACCTAGAATATAAGGTCGAAGCCATTCTTGATGTCCGAAGACGAGGCAAAACATTAGAATACCTTCTTTCTTGGGAAGGTTTCGGCCCCAAAGAAAATTCTTGGGAGCCTCAGGCTAACATCCTTGATAAAGAGATGCTCCATCAGTTTCATCTCGCGCATCCTTTGAAGCCAAAACCTGGTACCTGCAGAGGAGCCGTGAACAAGGTGAGGCAAACAGGGCGAAGCCATCTAGAACCGACGGATGCAACAGGGTTATGGATGAAATATTTACTGCAAATAGATCTTTTATTGTGACAATCTTACACACAGTACATTTGGCAGGTCATGAGTCCATATACTCTCTTCATGTGAGTCAAGAACATCCAATAAAGCTCCCGGGCCTGGATTTGTCAATAGTTATACTAGGCTTCTACCGAGAGTGGCGTAAATCGGGGGGAGCAGCAAGCTGGCTGAAGATTAGGTGCCTTCCCTTCATACTGACTCTCACTCAAATAACATCCTGCTTTCTAGATAAATCAGATGGATGGGCCATCACGTTTCTATGTTTATATGATCCACGCCTCCCCTCCCAGGCAGCATGCAAGGAATGGGAGAAGAGGGGATGAACCTGGAGAAGACATAGCAGAGCAACAAAGAGCTATTCTGCTCTCTCTTTTGGCCCTCTTCTATCATTCAGAAACATAATTTTAAGGAGGTTAGGAGAGGTTGCATGAGAGAGGAGGGAAGCTGAGGAAAGAGAATCCAGCTGGGGGCCAAGTGTCTGTACGTTTATTTTATTTATTGGTTATTATTTATTGAAAATTTCTTATTGACCCCTTCCACGACTCAAAAGAGTTGTTACGCTTGGGCTCCGGTCAGGAGGCATGAACACCACCCAGCAGGGTGGCTCCAGGTGGAGAGAGACAGGAAGCTTAGAAACAGTGTCTGGTTTCAGGCTGGATCAGGGCAGGCAGCAATAAGCAGTGTCTAGTTCAGGCTGGGTCAGGGCAGGCGGCAAGGAGCAGAGTCTAAGTTCAGGCTGGGTCAGGGCAGGCGGCAATAAGCAGTGTCTGGGTCCAGGCTGGGTCAGGGCACAGTAAGCAGGGCAAGGCAGGTCAGAAGGCCCGTAGGCCACACACACACAGAAGGCCCGTAGGCCACACACCATAAGCGGGGCAAGGCAGGTCAGAAGGCCCGTAGGCCACACACACACACAGACAGAAGGCCCGTAGGCCACACACCATAGTCAGGGCAAGCAGGTCAGAAGGCCCATAGGCCACACATACACAGAAGGCCCGTAGGCCACACACCGTAAGCAGAGCAGGCAGGTCAGAAGGCCCGTAGGCCAGGTGAGAACAGAGAGGAAGGAGGCCCGAAGGCCGCGCAAGGCAAGGCAAGGAAAGGCCCGAAGGCCGCGCAGGGCAAGGCAAGGAAAGGCCCGAAGGCCGCGCAGGGCTAGAGCAGGGAGCCCAGGTGAGCTCGATGCCGAAGCACCGAGGCAACTGTCAGACAGGGTTATAAGGGCACACCCAGAGCATAGAGTGGACATAGGAGATGGACTGAGCCTGTCAGGAGAGCCAGCACTAGAGGGACCCCTGGTGGTGAGGCGGTAGCACTGCAGCCAAAACTGTAACAGTACCCCCTCCTCAAGGCCTCCCCCTCCTCCTGGGTCCCATCTTAGCAGGGGGTACTCAAAGATGAGATCTGGCCCCTCCGAGGGCAACAACAGCTGGAGCCATTCAACAGGCTCAGATGGCTGAGTTAGAAGTCTGTTAGTGGTACCGGTTTGAGCCCCTCCGGGGGTGGCAGCAGGACCGGTTTAGCAGGCTCTTCTCGGGGTAGTGCAGCAGGTTCGGACCCCTCTCGGGATGAAACAGCAGGCTGGAACACCTCTCGGGGCGATGCAGCAGGCTTGGCCCCCTCTCGGGGCGATGCAGCAGGCTTGGCCCCCTCTCGGGGCGATGCAGCAGGCTTGGCCCCCTCCTGGGGCGATGCAGCAGGCTTGGCCCCCTCCTGGGGCGATGCAGCAGGCTTGGCCCCCTCCTGGGGCGATGCAGCAGGCTTGGCCCCCTCCTGGGGCGATGCAGCAGGCTTGGCCCCCTCCTGGGGCGAGGCAGCAGGCTTGGCCCCCTCCTGGGGCGAGGCAGCAGGCTTGGCCCCCTCTTGGGGCGATGCAGAAGGCTTGGCCCCCTCCTGGGGCGAGGCAGCAGGCTTGGCCCCCTCCTGGGGCGAGGCAGCAGGCTTGGCCCCCTCCTGGGGCGAGGCAGCAGGCTTGGCCCCCTCCTGGGGCGATGCAGCAGGCTTGGCCCCCTCCTGGGGCGATGCAGCAGGCTTGGCCCCCTCTTGGGGCGATGCAGAAGGCTTGGCCCCCTCCTGGGGCGAGGCAGCAGGCTTGGCCCCCTCCTGGGGCGAGGCAGCAGGCTTGGCCCCCTCCTGGGGCGATGCAGCAGGCTTGGCCCCCTCTTGGGGCGATGCAGCAGGCTTGGCCCCCTCTTGGGGCGATGCAGCAGGCTTGGTCCCCTCTTGGGGCGAGGTGGCCCCCTCCTGGGGCGAGGCAGCAGGCTTGGTCCCCTCCTGGGGTGATGAAACAGGCTCAGATGGCAGAGCAGCAAGGTTAGAAGCAGTGCACATAGAAGACACAGGTTGCACTGCCGTGGGCTTGATACCTCGAGCCACACTCTGAGGCTCCTTATTTTGTTTCTGGAGGAGCAGTTTAGAGAAGGCACAGGCAGTTCTAGGACGTCTAGGGAATGTGCTCGTTAGTGTCTCAACAGCAGCTGTGGGCAGCAGAGCCCTGCTAGAGTTAATCAGCTCTCTCCGTTTGAGAGAAACCTGTTCCCGAGGCTCTAGCACTGGTCTCACAGAAGCCTTCTTGGCCAGGTAAGTCCTGGATTTTTCTATCCACAAACTGCCAGCAAAAATGTCTGTTTTAGTTGAGCCAGAAACAGAATACTGGTTAGGAGAGCTGATAGCTTTTTCTAATTGCACAGCTGGTCCTAGAGCAGAACACCGGGGGCAGGGTTTGCCTGGTGGTAACAAACACGGAAGACAGGAGCATTTCCACCACCCTGGTTTAGGAGCCAGACAGTTCAAACATTCCTGATAGACAGAGACATTTTTCTTGTTGCAGTTATTGCATGACCAGTGTTCCTGACCAACAAGTTCACAGGCTAGACAGTTCTGATAGCTTGGATAATTCAAAGTCTGACAGGAATTGCAGGTATAAAACTTTAAAGAAGGAGCCATCTTGAATTAGTGAAAAGTTGACTCACCGGCAGGACACAGACCTATCTCTTCCCCTGGAAAATGTGATGGCTTCGGCATACTGTTACGCTTGGGCTCCGGTCAGGAGGCGTGAACACCACCCAGCAGGGTGGCTCCAGGTGGAGAGAGACAGGAAGCTTAGAAACAGTGTCTGGTTTCAGGCTGGGTCAGGGCAGGCAGCAATAAGCAGTGTCTAGTTCAGGCTGGGTCAGGGCAGGCGGCAAAGAGCAGAGTCTAAGTTCAGGCTGGGTCAGGGCAGGCGGCAATAAGCAGTGTCTGGGTCCAGGCTGGGTCAGGGCACAGTAAGCAGGGCAAGGCAGGTCAGAAGGCCCGTAGGCCACACACACACAGAAGGCCCGTAGGCCACACACCATAAGCGGGGCAAGGCAGGTCAGAAGGCCCGTAGGCCACACACACACAGAAGGCCCGTAGGCCACACACCATAAGCGGGGCAAGGCAGGTCAGAAGGCCCGTAGGCCACACACACACAGAAGGCCCGTAGGCCACACACCATAAGCGGGGCAAGGCAGGTCAGAAGGCCCGTAGGCCACACACACACAGACAGAAGGCCCGTAGGCCACACACCATAGTCAGGGCAAGCAGGTCAGAAGGCCCGTAGGCCACACACACACAGAAGGCCCGTAGGCCACACACCATAAGCGGGGCAAGGCAGGTCAGAAGGCCCGTAGGCCACACACACACAGAAGGCCCGTAGGCCACACACCATAAGCGGGGCAAGGCAGGTCAGAAGGCCCGTAGGCCACACACCATAGTCAGGGCAAGCAGGTCAGAAGGCCCATAGGCCACACATACACAGAAGGCCCGTAGGCCACACACCGTAAGCAGAGCAGGCAGGTCAGAAGGCCCGTAGGCCAGGTGAGAACAGCGAGGAAGGAGGCCCGAAGGCCGCGCAAGGCAAGGAAAGGAAAGGCCCGAAGGCAAGGAAAGGAAAGGCCCGAAGGCCGCGCAGGGCAAGGATAGGCCCAAAGGCCGCGCAAGGCTAGAGCAGGGAGCCCAGGTGAGCTCGATGCCGAAGCACCGAGGCAACTGTCAGGCAGGGTTATAAGGGCACACCCAGAGCATAGAGTGGACATAGGAGATGGACTGAGCCTGTCAGGAGAGCCAGCACTAGAGGGACCCCTGGTGGTGAGGCGGTAGCACTGCAGCCAAAACTGTAACAGTCAGGAGAGCCAGCACTAGAGGGACCCCTGGTGGTGAGGCGGTAGCACTGCAGCCAAAACTGTAACAAGAGTCATCCGAAGCAGTTTACAACAATGAACATGCATAATTGTCACATAGCATACAAACACAGAAAAATGGTTGTCAGTTACACATCGTACATAAGGATCCATAAAAACATCAGGCACCTCCTTCATCCAAAGATCAGTAAAAAGTTACTGTCCCCAAAACTAAAATAATTAGCTTATACTATTTAGCCATCGTAATGCAAGAAATTAATCATTCAAATATCTGATCAATTTTGGCCAGAGAAAAGCCAGATCTTGCCTTTGTTTTGGAAGGTAAGATAATTCCTTTTCTCCCTAATATCAGCCAGCAGCAAATTCCAAAGAAAAAGCCCTTTGCTTGCAGCTGCAACCGAACTCTCCTCATTTCCTTGAAAGATGAAACAGTTAACAATGCCCCCTGACCTGATTGGAATTGGCATCTAGGTGTACACCAATTTTACTTAGTGGTTAAACAGCCAGGTCCCAATCCCCATAAGGCACGAAAAAAATCAAGATAATCTTAAATTGCATTTGTGCCTTAAATTGGCTGCCAATGTAACACATGCAACACAGGAGAAACAGATGTTCTGCGAAAGCTCCCTGACACCATCCTGGCAGCTGTAACCTGAACTACTTGCAGCCTGTGTGCAAGTCTTTCTAGAAGGGCCACATATAGTCCATTACAATATTCTATATGAGAGGTAGCCATGGTTTGAATGACAGTCTTAAAAGCCTGCATATCTAAAAAAGGACAAAATTCCCTGACCAATGTGAGCTTCCAAAAAAAACAATCCAAACTACCTGAGAAACATGCTGATCTAAAACAAAATTCAGAATCAATATGTACTCCCCACAAATGCCACTGGCTGAATAGCTTCTGATCCCGAATTGATGATCAGAAAAGAAGGTCTAACAAAGGTCCTCCAAATTTTACCAATTCTGTCTTTCTTAGTACTTAATTCTAACTTATTCCTCAGAAACCAATTTGAGATTTCCATCAAACTCATATTCAAGTTAAGAAATAGCTTTTGATCGAGCTTCCCCAATTGGAACTATATTTTGAATATCATCCATATACGAACATCCCTTTAAACCAGGGACACCAAAAAAGCTTTCCAGTGGCTGAGAAAAGATGTTAAATAAAAGTGGGGACAGTGGGATCCCAGAGGGACACTTCAGTTTCATAGAGGTCGAAAAATTCCCCTTTACACATATCTTAGAACTTCTTCCCGATAGGAAGGTCATAATTCATTGCAAAGCCGAATCATATATTCCTAAATTGTGGCCTCTGTCTAGAAGAATTGGGTGTTCACCAGATCAAATGCAGAAGAAAGGTCCAGCAGGGCCAAATGAACCTGCTGACCTTTAATCAATCCATTACAAGAGATCATCGTGTATGAGTGTGTGTATGTCAGATTTTGTGGAACTTTTGAAACTGCATAGATCTCTTCTTCAGTTATCACATCAGAGACATTCACGTCTGAAGACAGGACCTACATTTTCTCAATAGCTCAGGTACAATATTCTTGGATAATGAAAGCTATCACAGACTTGCAAGAATACAGTTTATTCCAGGATCACTGGGTTATATATCCCAATTGCTAAACTGAAAATAAAATACTCCGAGGAATTTTTCCACATTGTAAAAATGATAAAATTATGCATTAGTAGGAATACAAATTCTACATTTACAATAGATTTTACATGAAACAGAAAATGATACTGATGATGCATTCCCCATGCTCAGTTCAGCAAATGTAGAGACGAGTTTCTTCAGGTCACATTTTTGTGCAATTTCATGTTCTGTTGACCAGGTGAATAGCCCGACATGTCTCGCATCACTGAGGAGTGAATGCGTGTTCATCAACTTTAGCTTTGAAAAGCTTGGCTCACCACTGCCACAGAAACAGGGAGGGTCAAGAGGATGCAGAGAATAAATGTTTTGGGGACACTATGCATTTGCTTATTTTTACATAATCAAAAAAGCAATAATCTCTTTGACCATGGTAAGTCCCCTTGTTGTTTTCTTCTCGACTGAACCTTCCCTTGGAGGGTAGGATAATCTTTCTCAAGTTCCAGCATGAAACAAGGACTGGAAAGAGCTTCTAAAACAGGCAACTCCAACATTCTCTGCAAAAATCTCCAAAAACTCCAACCTTTACTCTAGATTGGTTTCAAAGGCCAAAGATCCAGAACCCAACCCTTCAAGATTCCTGGGGGTTGCCCTTCTCTCAGGAAACTCATTCAAAATCCAAAAGCTCCTGAAAAATCTTCCAAAACTCTCTTAATCCCAAAATCTCTACTCATCCTACGTACAATCCACCAGATTTGCAATAAGACCCCCTCCGGATTAGTCCTCTGGTTGGAAGGAAGGACCCTGATCACACGCTCAGGGGGAAATTTATATAACTGAGCCACAACCCACAAAACGGGGATACGGCAGGGAGAGGATCCCACAAATGCAAAAACCCCTAGATGAAGGCAGGGCTCCTCTTTCCATCCCTGAGATCTCCCTATACTGATACTCCAGATTCCTTTTCCTCCTCCAATAAAAGAAAAATAAGTTATACAGAGACAAGCACGGTTGAAAAACAACTTTATTCTTATAATGTTAATTGCAAGATGAAATGCTTGTCAGAGTGCATCAGAATTTTCAAAATCTTGTCATAATTTTAAGTAAGTGGACCAGGGGAGGGGTATTGAATTTAAAAATTTGTGAAATTATGCTCTGTACAAGTTAATTAAGTTTTTGTTCTCATGTGTTGACAATGTTGTCCATTTGTAATTATGATTGAAAATCAATAAAACTCTAAATTAAAAAAAAAAAAAAATCTACCCAGAAACTGTGGGGCTGCGCCTTTGATTCAGATAACTTTATTGTCTTGACAATTTTATATGTGTTGCCAAAGTAATATACAGAATGATTAAAATAAAAAGGGAAAAAGGAAAGGAAAGAATTACAAAATATTAGTAAACCTGGACCTTCTGCTTGCTGTTGTCTGACCAGGGTTGATAGCACCAGTAGTGCTTAGGGGCTGTGCTATAATTCTTTTGCCCACTAGAGGGGGTTTCAGGATTCTCTGGGAGGGAGCAGTATTGCCAATTTAGAGATTTTGTAGCTAGATCTGGTGACTTTTTCAAACCGATGGAGATTTTAGAACTGTGAAAGAGTTAGAGAGCTAATTTAGCTATTTTTTTAAACAATTTATCAACAAACCTAGTGATTTTCTTACAGCTCTAAAATTTTCATCAGGCTCCCTTCTTGTGGAGCATATCTGGAAACAGAAAAGTACAAAAGAGTGAGACTTCCGTTTTCTAGCGTGCAAGACCACCACTGGCTAGAGTGCTGCAGGAAAGTGATTTTGATGTTTAGAACACTTTCCACTATTTTTCCTGGCACTGAAGTCAGGCTAACCGGTCTGTAGTTTCCCGGATCGCCCCTGGAGCCCTTTTTAAATATTGGGGTTACATTAGCTATCCTTCCTGCAGCTCAACGTTAAGGTGTTTCCGGATGTCACAGCACTGACTCAAAAGCGAAGGCAGTTTCTTTTTATGAGGCTGAGGGTATCGCAGCTAGAAGGGACTTTTTTTTTCTCAGATTTCCTTGCAAATGTTGTATTAGATATAATGCTGTTTCACATATATTTTTCAAACCTAGCCAGATGTCCCTGTTTCTTAAGCAATAAGGGAGTGCAGTCAGATTTGTCTTCATCTCCCCTTCCTGGTTCATCTTAATTAATGGGCTCTGTTAGTTATTAGCGTTCTCATTTGGAGATGGTCACATTGTTGTATGTGTTTCCTTTATTTTGAATCGTTTCATTGGGTACAGAGAAGGGCAACCAAAATGATAAAGGGGATGGAACAGTTCCCCTATGAGGAAAGACTGAAGAGGTTAGGGCTGTTCAGCTTGGAGAAGAGACGGCTGAGGGGGGGATATGATAGAGGACTTTAAGATCATGAGGAGAAGTCCATTACCTGCTATTAATTGAGTTGACTTAGAAAATAGCCACTGCTATTACTAGCAACGGTAACATGGAATAGACTTAGTTTTTGGGTACTTGCCAGGTTCTTATGGCCTGTATTGGCCACTGTTGGAAACTGCAATTGAAAGTTTATGCCCTTATTGTACAGTGAAATACACTACAGGGAAATCAATTATGATATTAGTTGGTGGCATCTTATAGACTAACCAATTTATTGAAGCATGAGACTTTTGAGGACAGAGTCCACTTTCTCAGATGCATTTGATGAAGTGGACTCTGTCCGTGAAAAGTTCATTCTTCAATAAATTGGTTAGTCTATAAAGTGCCACCTAACTCCTGCCATTTTTACTACACCTGATAACATGGCTATCCTTCTTAAGAGTAATCAACTGGCATTCTGTGAACACTTTTGCTGAGAAATTGGAGAAAAGTATTCAGAAGCCTTCATATGGGAGCCCTCTTTTCTGCCAAAAAGCTGTCATAAAATCCACTTTGTTAACAAAATTGAAAATTTTTGCATTTATCTGCCTAGGCTTAAAGTTATCATGAGCAATACTGAGCCTATGCACTCTCTCCACTGGAATCACTGACCGTTCTTCCAGGATATTAATCATGCCTGCTTCTAAGTGAAGTATCTAGTTTAATTGGTTAGGGGTAGTAACCGCCGCAATAAGCAAGCTACTCCCATGCTTATTTGTTTACCCAGATTGTGCAATTTAGTCCTTGTTGGTTGTGATCTGAAAATAAATCCACCTTTCTTCATTCCCTCCTGCCGTTGAAGCAGAGAGCTACTCTGGATATGTATTGAAAGTGAAGTATCAGGCTTCACTGATTTGGGGTAGTAACCACCGTAACAAGCAAGCTACACCCATGCCTATTTGTTTACCCAGCCTGTGTAATTCAGTCCTTGTTGGTTGTCTGAATATAAAATCATCTTTTCTTTATTCACCCCTGCCGTTGAAGCAGAGAGCTACACTGGATATGCATTGAAAGTGAAGAATCAGGCTTGTTTGGTTTGGGGTAGTAACAGCTGTCACAAGCAAACAACTCCCCGCTTTTTTGTGAATGCATATCCTTTTATCCACATTTCCTCTTGCCGTTGAAGCATAGAGCACTGTCGTAGTCGCATTAACCGTGTGTATGTCTTTTGAATAAGGGTATTAACTCCAGGTATTAGCTGTCTTTCTTGCAAGCCACCCTCTCTTCATTCACATCCTCTAGACTTTATGGATCCACAGTGTTTATCCCACGCCCCTTTGAAGTCCTTCACAGTTTTGGTCTTCACCACTTCCTCTGGAAGGGCATTCCAGGCACCCACCACCCTTTCCATGAAGAAATACTTCCTGACATTGGTTCTGAGTCTTCCTCCTTGGAGTTTCAAATCATGACCCCTAGTTCTGCTGATTTTTTTTCCAATGGAAAAGGTTTGTCATTGTTTTTGGATCATTAAAACCTTTCAAGTATCTGAAAGTCTGTATCATATTACCTCTGTTCCTCCGTTCCTCCAGGGTGTACATATTTAGATTCTTCAATCTCTCCTCATATGTCATTCGATGAAGACCATCCACCCTTTTGGTCGCCCTTCTCTGGACCGCCTCCATCCTGTCTCTGTCCCTTCGGAGATACGGTCTCCAGAACTGAGCACAGTACTCCAGGTGAGGCCTCACCAAGGACCTGTACAAGGGGATAATAATTTCCCTTTTCTTACTCGATATTCCTCTCTCTATGCAGCCCAGCATTCTTCTGGCTTTAGCTATCACCTTGTCATATTGTTTCCCCGACTTCAGATCGTTTGACACTATCACCCCAAGGTCTTTCTCCTGCTCTGTGCACATCAGCCCTTCACCCCCCATCGATAACAGTTCTTTCGGATTTCTGCACCCCATATGCATGATTCTGCACTTCTTGGCATTGAATCTCAGCTGCCATATCTTCGACCACTCTTCCAGCTTCCTTAAATCCCGTCTCATTCTCTCCACTCCTTCCAGTGTGTCCACTCTGTTGCAGATCTTAGTGTCATCCGCAAAAAGACAAACCTTACCTTCTATCTCGTCTGCTATGTCGCTCATATAGATATTGAACAGGATCGGTCCCAACACCGATCCTTGCGGCACTCTGCTTAACACCACTCTCTCTTCAGAGTAAGTTCCATTTACCGTCACACATTGTCAATCAGTTTGCAATCCAGGTCACCACCTCGGCACTCACTCCTAAGCTTCCCATTTTACTCACCAGCCTCCTATGCGGGACCGTATCAAAAGTTTTGCTGAAATCCAAGTAGATGACATCGAACACTCTTCCTCTATCCAATTCCCTAGTCACCTAGTCAAAAAAGTCAATCATTTGTCTGACAGGATCTTCCCCTGGTGAATCCATGCTGCCTCTGGTCCAGCAATTCTCCCGACTGTAGATAGTTCACTATTCTTTCTTTCAGCAGCGACTCCATTACTTTTCCCACCACCGAGGTGAGGCTAACCAGCCTGTACTTTCCAGCATCCTCTCTGCTCCCACTCTTGTGAAGCGGGACCACCACCGCTCTTCTCCAATCTCTCGGCACCACTCCCGTTTCCAGGGATCTATTGAACAGATCACACAGCGGACCCGCCAGCACATCTCTGAGCTCCCTCAATATCCTGGGATGAACTTCATCAGGCCCCATGGCTTTTTCCACTTTCAGTTTCCCCAGCTCTTCCCATACATTCTCTACTGTAAATGGAGTTACATCTACTCCACTCCCCTCCTGTTTCTTGTTAACTAGCGACGGTCCTTCTCCACCGAACTGAAGTATTTGTTTAATATTTCTGCTATTTCTTAGTCTCTCTCCAGACATTGATCTTTTCCACCTTTCAATTTCACTATACCACTTTGGACTTTTCTCCTTTCTCTGATGTATCTGAAAAATGTTTTGTCACCTCGCTTTACCTTTTTGGCAATCCTTTCTTCCGCTTGACTTTTTGCCTTCTTGATTAATTTCTTCGTCTCCCTCAGTTCCACCAGATATTCTTCTTTGTGTTCCTCCCTTTGGGATCCTTTATATTTCTTGAAAGCTGTTCTTTTAGCCTTTATTTTGTCAGCTACCTCCTTTGAGAACCAGATAGGTTTCATTTTTCTTTTACTTTTCTTTACTTTTCTAACATATAGATTAGTTGCCTTGGTAATTGCTCCTTTTAGTTTGGTCCACTGTTATTCCACATCTCTCTTGTTCTCCTGGCCTTCTAGTGTTGTGTCCGTCGGTGCCTGACGCCCTCTCTCCGCCCTCCTTACCTCTCTGGCGCCTCCCTCTCCGACCGCGGGAAGATTGGCTGCCACGGCGTTCTTCTTCAACAAGTCCTCGGGCGTTCCTGGACCAGCTCGACGCTGCTATCCGCCATGTTCCTGGAGGCCTAGGGGTGCGCGCGCGGCCCCCAACTGAAGTACCGGCGATGGCGCGAACCTCGGGGGCGTCCCCCGAAGATGATGTCACCCGCGACGGATATTTAAGGTCTCAGTATTTGCTAACAGATGGAGTTAGCAAGGGTTTCGCTAACTAAGCTACTCTGCCTCATCGGACTTACCAGAGGTACCCGCTCCTCTGGGGCCTCGCTCTCTCCTTTGTTTTTCAGGTGACAGTCTGGAAGTGGTACTTGCTTCTCGAGGGCCCTTGTTCACAGACTTGCTCCGTATGCTCTTTTGCCTGGAAGTCATCACTACCAACTATATGAACTACATTAGTGAGTTACCATCGTTCTCTCAGAGCTTTCCCTGGAACCAGGTACTCACTCCTCGAGGCCCTATACTTTCCAGCTCCTGGGCTTCATTGGGACATTGTGTGAGTGTTACCATCTGCATACCCTGCCTACTCACTATATCTCAGTCTCTCTTCAGCTCAGCCTCCAGGGATCGCTGTTCCAGTATCTGAGGGACTACAGCCCAGCCGGGCTTTCCAGCTCAATACTACCATCTTTGGTGGTTCAGTATACTGTCTAATAAAAGAACTAGTGTGTGTTTGTCTCCTAACTCTGAGCCTGACCGGTGGTCCCTCTCGGGATCATTCCCCGGGGGCGTGGTCATCTGCCACTGGTCCAAGGATCCACCCACAACTATCCTATAACAACAGATTGCTAACTCCTAACTGATTGCTCCTCCCATCTGGCATCAGATCTCGAACAGATTGCTAACTCCCTGCAACAGATCCCGAAAACTAGTTCTTCCTCCAGGTACTTCCCCATTTCATCAAAGTCCGTGTTTCTGAACTGCAAAACTCGGGTCTTCGTGCTTCTTCTCCATATCCTTTGTGTGATATGAAACCATACCGTTTGATGATCACTGGTTCTGAGGTGGGCTCCCACCTGGACATCAGAGACATTATCTCCATTAGTGAGCACTAAATCGAATATAGCTCCCTCTCTTGTGGGTTCCATTACCATTTGTTTGAACAAAGCCCCTTGCAGGGCATCCAGTATTTCTCTACTATTGTTAGATTCTGCAGAAGGGATACTCCAGTCTACATCCGGCATATTAAAGTCTCCAAAGTTCACCACGTTTTCCTTCTTTCCCATCTTTTGGATGTCTTCAACCAGATCTCTATCATGCTCTTCCTTTTGATTTGGAGGCCTATAAACCACTCCAATATAAATGGATGCCCCATCATCATTTTCTAGGTCGGCCCATAGTGCTTCTTCATTGCCCCATCTTCTTTGCAGCTCAGATGTTTGGATATTGTTTCTGACATAAAGAGCCTATTAATAAAGATAAAGGAAGCCCAGTTGCTTGGATATACATTTTTTCAGATCTGTGTCTCTGACAGACTCAGGAATGCTGATCAATCGAATATTGCTCCTATGGAATCTGTTCTCTAAGTCTTCCACTTTGTTCAGTAGTTGCTTATGGGATTGCAGTGGTTGGGAGACCTGCGCTTGTAGCTTGATCAATCTGTCTTTCTGCTGGGAGATCTGGCCCTCCATTTTTTGTAACTTTGTCGCATGTGAGTCCACCTTTTATTTCTTCCAGGAAAGATTGCCTTCTATGCAAAAAAGGAATACCCTGGCAGTTTCAACCATCTAGTAAAACAACCAAAATTATTCATTAACAAGGGCCCTCAGATGGTTGCCAGCAGCCCCAGGCCCTCCTCTTCATTTCAGCTGCTGGCAAGTTGGGATCTATGTTACGTGTGCCGTCCGCGGCACGGCCCCCTCACCTTTCTGCAGTGACTCCAGCCTCTGTTCTGATGCGTCGGAGGTGGACCCTTGGGCCGAGGTGGGGTTGATGCAACCTGTACATAGGGACCTATGGTTCCCCACCATCGGCAGGTGGAGTGGGCTGAAGTTAGAGGCTACTGGAGCTTCACCTATACCAGCCCTCGTTCCCCTCAGGTTGAGCCTTTGAGTGCTGGGACCGACAGGACTTAGGTGGGCCTTGAGGTTAGTTAGTAACGAGAAGTGGCTCAGCCCAGAGATAGCAGCTGGTAGATGGCGTGGTCCTACCCTAGACTGGATTCGGTAGAGGAACTCAGGCACCAAAGGAACGAAAGGTAACTGGAGGCGCTCAAGCAAAGAAAGGCCGGAGCCTTGTAAGTCCACATCCAGAGAACAGGCGAGAGGAGGCATCACTGACAGGCTGGGATCAGAGCCAGCAGCAAGCGGAAGTCGTGGCAAGCAATGTAGAACTCTGGACACAGAAAGGTCTGTAACGTAGTCAATCAAGGCAATGATCAGGGCACGGAGAAGGCAGACGTAGTCAAGCAAGACAATGGTCAGGGCATGGAGGAGGCAGGCGTAGTCAAGCAAGGCAATGGTCAGGGCATGAAGAAGGCAGGCATAGTCAAGCGTAGCTGAGGTCCGCGGCTGGAGATAGCCTGAAGAGTAGTCGAACAAAGCTGAGTCGAAATCCAAAGAGTCAGTCCAACACATAGATGAGACAGGAACAAGGAAGACAGGAACCGGGAACCACAGGAATCAGGAACACGAGGTAGAGAGGAATCTCTATCAGCAACAAGTACTCGGAGTACGAGGACCTGTTGCAAAGGCAATGTTATGGAGCGAGGCCTGAGCTTATATACGCTGAAGAGTCTGACGTCAGCATCTGGGGCTGCGGCCAGGTTCCCACCGCAAGCCCTTTAAAAGAACTAGTGATGTGTGCGTGCGCGCCTAGGGAGGGGCGCGGCACCAATGGTGGCGTCTCTCTGCGCACCACACAGAGAGGCCCGACGAGCAAGGACATCTTGGCTGGCAACACTGGGGACCATGGCAGAGCCGGAGGTACAGGAAGCGACCCGAGGTCTGAGCTGGCGGCCCACCACCGCCAGTGAAGAGGAACCAGGGGCTGGACTTCGTATGAAAAGGTGAGAGGACCGCAGTGGGGGTCTGCTAGGCCACACGCCTAACAGATTCCACCTCGCTGGCAGCGGTGGGCCGTCAGCTTTGTCCTCGGGCCTCCCCCCGTGCCTCCGGCTCTTTCACAGTCCCCGGTGTCCCCAGTCCTGCTTCCACTTCTCGTCGGGCCTCTCCGAGTGGCTCGTGGAGAGACGCTGCTACTTGCGCCGCGCCCATCCCTAGGCGCATGCACGCACATCATTGACTCTTAAGTAGGGACTGCGGCGGGAACCTAGCCGTGGCCCCGGATGATGACGTCAACCTAACCATAGTATTTAAGCTTAGGCTCCGCTTCCTAGCATTGCCTTTGCACAGGTCTCCTCACTGGTCGAGTACTCGTTGCTTCCTAGAGATTCGTCTCAACCCTGCATTCCTGTTCCTCATTGTTTCTGGTTCCTGTCTCTTCGTTCCTACCCTGCTTATGCTTCAGATTGACTACACGGACTTTGACTTTGCTTCGCCTGACTACGCTACTGCCTATCTCCATACCCAGACCTCGGCTTCGTCTGACTACACATTGCCTATCTGCAGACCCAGAACTGCGCCTTGCCTGATTACGCTATTGACTATCTCCGTGATCAGACCTCAGCTTTGCTTGACTACTGTATTGACTATCTTTGTGTTCAGACCTCAGCCTTGCTTGCCACTGCTTTTGGATCGCCGCCAGTCCTGACTCAAGCCTACCATTGGACGCCTCTTCTGCTTACTCCCTGGATGTGATTTTTTCAGGCTTCACCCTACTTTTGCTCGCGTGCCCCCTGTCTGCCTTTGTTCCATAGGCACTCGAGTTTCCAGGACATTACCCAGTCTGGAGTAAGACTGTACCATCTCTCACCTGCTGTCTCTGGGCTGAACCAACTCCTACTGCAAGTATATACAGAGGCCCACCCTAGTCCTACTGGCCCTGGCACCTCAAAGCTTAACACACGGGGAACAAGGGCTGGTATAGGTGAAGCTCAAGCGGCCTCTGTCAGCCCACTCCACCTGCCGATGGTGGGGACCCGTAGGTCCTTACCTATGGGTTGCTCAACCCCACCTCGGCCCAAGGGTCCACCTCCGACGCAACAATCTACCTGCTTCCCCATTCTCTTTCTCTCAAACACACACACAGACACACATAACCCAGGCAGGCTCCCATTCTCTCTCAAACACACACAACGCAGTCAAGCTCCCATTCACACCCACACACTCCAGGCAGGCTCCCATTCACATCCACCCAAATCACAGGCAGGCTCCCATTCTCACACACATACCCCTGCCCATCCTAGGAAGGCTCCCATGAATGCATGTGCACACAAACACACACCTACCTATCCCAGACAGGCTCTCATTCACACACACCCACCATATTGTTGTGGGAGCGCTAAGGAGCGGTCCCAATTCCGGAGGGGTTAGTGTGTCCTTGGACCATGGCGTGACTGCAGAGAGGAGCTCTGTGGAAGCGCCAAGGCAGGCAAGACGTATCCAAGTTCAGGTGGGCAGAATGACTACCAGAAACACTGACCTCTGCTGGACCTAAATGCACCAGAAGAGATCCAACAATGCAATGCTGGTCTCTGGGGTAGCCCTCCGGCCACTTGATAGCCCTTTCGGACCTGCTGCCTAGGAAAGGAAAATTGGTTCTTACCTGCTAATTTTCGTTCCTGTAGTACCACGGATCAGTCCAGGACAGCTGGGTTTTGCCTCCCCACCAGCAGATGGAGACAGAAGAAGACTTTGCGGACTCTGTCCTATACCCCTGAGGTGCCACCTAGTGTCTGCCAGTATGAGTCAGTACCCAAGTAGAAAAACCAGATACAAAAAAACATAACTATTAAACATAGTAACACCTCTCTCACAGAGCAGAGGATATGAAAACACTACATAAACCATAATGAACCCGAAAAACGACAAAAATGCAGATAATAAAACTTGCATAGAGAATGACCAGCCACCAGCCGAGTGGACTCTCCATCGTCTTCCGGGGCGGGCGTCTGGACTGATCCGTGGTACTACAGGAACGAAAATTAGCAGGTAAGAACCAATTTTCCTTTCCCTGTACGTACCCGGATCAGTCCAGGACAGCTGGGATGTACCAAAGCTATCTTAACCAGGGTGGGACTGAGAGAGTCCCGCTCAGAGCACACTGGCCCCAAAGGAACCGGGCTCTGGAGCCCGGACATCGAGCCGATAATGTCTTGCAAAGGTATGAGGAGACTGCCAGGTGGCCGCCTACAAATTTCCTGTGGCGACACCTGCTGACACTCCGCCCAAGACGTCGACTGCGAACGAGTAGAATGAGCCTTAAGTCCAGAAGGAAGTGGACGACCCTGAGCCAGGTAAGCAGAGGAAATCGCCTCCTTCAACCATCGGGCAATCGTTGACCTAGATGCCTTCTGCCCTTTTTTGGGCCCACTCCACAGCACGAAGAGGTGGTCCGAAAGGCGAAAACCGTTCATTACCTCTAAATAGCGTACCAGAGCCCTCTTCACGTCCAACTTCAGCCACTCCTTTGCCTCTGGAGAAGAAGAATCCATCCCCAAAAAGGAAGGAAGTTCTACCGACTGGTTCACATGAAAAGAGGACACCACCTTCGGGAGAGGGAACGGTTCTCAGGGAGACTCCCACCTTGGAAATCCGCAAGAAGGGCTCCCTGCACGACAAGGCCTGAAGCTCGGACACCCGTCTAGCGGAAGAAACTGCCACCAGAAAAACCGTCTTCAAGGTCAGATCCTTCAATGTCACCCGACGCAATGGTTCAAAAGGAGCCGAACAAAGCGCCTTGAGTACCAGGTTCAACCGCCAAGAAGGACAGGGACTCTGGACCGGAGGGCGAAGGTGCTTAACGTCCCGCGAAAAACGAACCACATCCGGGTGAGAGGCAAGAGGCACTCCCTGCACCTTCCCTCGAAAACTGCCCAGAGCCGCCACCTGCACCCGCAGCGAATTGAATGCCAATCCCTTGGCTAGGCCTGCCTGTAAGAAATCCAGAACTTCTGGAATATGTATCAGGTCAGACAGAGGTCGGGGACATGCGATGGTTCTGGAAGAAGACGAAAATACTTGAAGATATGGTAGAGTCGAGACACTTGCAGACGACACTTGCAGACATAGTCGAGACGAAGGTACTTGAAGACAAGGTCGGCAAAGACACTAGGCAGGGCTGAGGCAAGACTGAGGTGAGGCTGAGACAAGGCTGAAGCAAGGCACATCAGGAATATAGACGAGGATACTTGATGAGTGAACAGAAGACTGCAAGGTTAAAACTCAGCATGAAGTGGAATCCGGGCAGCACTCGAAGGGACCTCCGACCTGGACTAAGGACTTCAGTGACCCAGCGTGATCGATGCATCCCAAGTGTGGAAAATGCACCAGAAGGTCATCTTGAAGTGAAACAGAGGTTGACAGGCAGCTAAGAGTTGAATCCAGAACCAGGACATCCAAGAACAAGGCTTCCAGAAGAGGGGCCGGAAATGGAGAACGCCAGGAGGTGGAACATCTGAAGACTAGACATCGAGATCATCTGGAGACAAGGACATCGGAGACATCTGAAGACAAAGGCATATGAAGGCAGATTCATCTAGGGCATCTAAGGACATCAGGACTCTGAACCCCTAAGGTACTCAATCAAGAGCAATAAGGAGGCACTAGAAGACAGAACATCCGAATGCCAGGGCTTCCGGACTTCAGACCTGCAGGGCACTCAGTCAAGAGCATCAAAATGCACTGACGGACAGAACAACTGGAAGTCTAGTCATGAGGACTTCTTCAGATGAAGACATCTGCGGACAGGGGCATCTGTAGATAAAGACATCAGGAAAGACAGGACATCAGAAGGCGAGGACATCAGGGAGATCTGAAGACGAGGACATCTTAAGACAAGGACATGGAATCCGACGAGAGACCAGGACATGGAACCATAGATGAAGACAGGGAATTCCCTCGAAGAACAGAGTGTCTTGCAGAAGCGGAGAAGGACTTTGGAGCCCCCTGGACTGAAGAGCTGGAACAACGAGGAGTCCAGGAGCAGGCAGCTCCTTGCAAAGACAAAGACGGACTGGCGAAGGGCCTTTTTATAGGGCTGAAGAGGAAATGCCTGGATGACATCATTAGGAGGGGCAGCGGGGCTACTCCCACCGTGGGCCCTTTAAGAGACTGAAGGAGGCGTGACCGTGCGCCTAAGGAGGCAGGACCCTGGAGAGCGGAGTCCCTGCCGCGAAGGAGGAAGCTGGAGGCGACCCTAGGCCGCAGAGCAGGCCAGAGGCATTGGAGGCAGCTCCATGCCGTGTAGGAGGAAGGAGAATGTCAGCGGCCTCCGGGCCGCAAAAGAGGAACAGTGACGGTGGCTGGCCCACCACGGAGCACGGCGGCAGCAGTCCTGACCGCCACAGGAAGACGGAAGACGGCGGCAGCCTCCAGGCCGCATGGAAGCACAGCAGCACAGCCTGCCGTGCAAAAAGGAAGGCATGGGCGGCCTCCCTTTCCCTTAGGACAAAATCATTATGATTATGGCACTTCAAGTGACTCCATTCTCCTTTCTGCAGTCAGCTGAGTTACAGATTCTGGGAGAGGAGGATTTGGAACTGCTGAGGCAGCGTCCACTCCAATCCCTCCTTTATTGTAAACTGCTTTGATATTAATTTGGATGTTGCAGTATATAAAGTCCACTTTGGACAGAGAAGAACCCTCTACTCCAGGCAGCAGGTAGATTGGAGGGTGGACAGGATGGGGAGGCTGAGGTAGGGAGCTAAGTGGCTCTTCTCTACCTTTCTGTGCTATGATCTCTGCTTCAGCCCATCCATGTCTGTCCTCTGCAGTGCTGCTCATTGCCATTGAGACAAGAGGGCAAGAGCCTCATTTTGCACATAAACCGGCCAAATGCGGCTCCCAAGCCACAGGTTGGCCAACCCTGTACTAGCGTGTACTTTTAGGTAGGGATCCATAGCAGCCTAATGGGAGGCGTATTGGTGTTTTAGGGCCTGGTGGAATATTTTCAGTGTTGTGTTTTCATAGGTACAGTTGTTAATGTTTGAGCATGTTTGAGCGCTGGCAGTTAGTATGATTTTGTTGTAGGAAGCTTACTATATGTAATTGAGTTTACTCATAGGGAGCAACCAAGTGTCAAGGGCCCTCCTTTATTGCTCCAAGAGAGTGGAAGAGAAATTTATGCAAATAAAGGGAAAGGCAGTCTCCTTTTGCCCCGGCCAATTCTCAAGTGTCCAGTCTTGGTCTGTGGAAAGTTGGGTACCTGAAATCTATCCCGACCCTGCCTCTCCCAAGACAACAATGGTGAAACAATCTGCAAACTATGCTGCTCTATTGCCACTCCCCTCTATGTCCCCTGCCCCCTCTCCCCAGGAGCGCTATTCGGGCATGGACCCCTGTGCTGCTGGGAGTTGTAGTCCCTCCTGGAAGGAAGGGCTTGCAATGGTGGTGCGCCCTCAGCTGGGCAGCCTGACGGAAGAGGAACTACAAGCCCCACTGATAACGATGTTAAGGTCCATCTTTAAGCCTTTTCTGTAAGCCCTTATGTGCTATCTTTTGCTGATGGTTTTCTTAGACTTCTTTCTGCTACAATAGCTTTTTTTTTTTTTAAAGGCCCAGGTCCACTCGATCTAGCAGTCTGTTGCTTTTTTTTTTTTTTTTCCGCCTTTATGCATCCTTCTCCCTGGATCCTCCTACTTCCTCTCCGTTTTCGCATCTGACTCCCGGCTGTGTTCGGAATTGCTGGCGGTGGGGGAAGCCGCATGCTAGAGGAGAAAGCAAAATCCATCAGCCCACGAGAGAGACAAAAGAGGCAGGGAGCTGGGTTTTCTGGCGAGCTGCGAGGATGAAAACTGTATGTTCTTCGTGACTCGGGGACGAAGCAGGAGCCATCATGTCTGAAGGGGGTTTCGCTGCAGGTAAGCTGGCTGCAAGCTGATCCCTTCCCTGGGTGATTTCGATTTTGGCAAATACATTAACTTTACACCCCACAGCTTAAGGTTGTATTTTATTTTTCTTTGCTGACAGTGGGGGGGGGGGGGGGGGGTGTTGGACGGAGTAGGCTGGTAATGAAGGAAAATTAGCAAGGATCTTGGCAAGACAGCCACAACTATAAATCTCTCTCCCAGGTGCTTAGAAATGAGGAAAGAGGATTCTGGAGGGAGTTGAAGAGTGTTTTAAATAAAGAGAAACATGCACGGCTGGCTGTAAGCCAAGCTGTTCTAAATCTCAATTTTAAGCAGGTCCAGCAGTGTGTCAACCCTTGACCATAACTGCCCCATCCGCTGACACAGGACTGGATATCTGCCACTTTCTAGTGAGATCGAGAGCTGCACGGGCAGGGAATTTCTATTTATAGAGAAGTGGGGGAAGGCGGAGGAGTGACACCGAATGTGGGAGGGAGGATCCTGGAGCAGGATGATGGAGTGGAGATAGCCACTGCTGTCTGGGAGGATGGATGGGACACAGCTGGTGCTCCAAAAAGAAAAAAAAAATCCCCAAATCACTCCTTACAAAACAGCCACAGACAGCACACCACCGAGAAGGGGAGAGTTCAGGGTTAAGATGCCCTACTTCCATGCACCGTTATTTAATAAGTGTCCGATGATCCGGGCCTACACTGGCACTGTCAGATCCATGATGGGATCCTGTGGCTAGTGGACCAACGACTAGGGGCCCCCCCCCCTCCCTCCCTGTTGTTGTAAATGGCATTGGGATGTTAATGAACTACGATAAATAAACGAAGTGATGATGATGATGATGATGGGCTGGTAATGCTAGTGTGGGAAGCTCCTTTTGGATTTGACCTAAGAAAACAATTGCAGATTGGGTTTTGACTGGGAAATGATTTCTGCAAGTGTACTAGGCCATTTCTCAATTGGTGGTTTTTCCCCTTGATATCAGTGGCGTAGCCAGAATTGATTTTTTGGGTGGGCACAAGGTTAACATGGGTGGGCTGTAGGCATGCAGGTCTACTAGTTGTTTTTTTACTGATAAATAATGCCAAATTATGCAGCATAGCATTCACATCTACGCCTAAGTATGAGGTTTACTTAATGATACAAACATAATTCACGGTGATTTGTGGTACTTTAGCCTTCTTATTATTACGATTTTATACACGGCTCCTACCTGTCCATAAATTTTGAGAGAGCGGTTGTGTTGCTTATATTTAAATTGCTAACATCTCAAAATATAGATATATATTTTTACCTTTGATGTCTGATCTTTGTATTTTTCTAATCAGTTGGTCCTGGTCTCTTTTTCCCATTTAGCTCATTTCCTAATTCCTTTTCAGTGTCTTTCTTCTATTACTGTCTTCTTCCCTTACACACACACACACACACACACATATATACACGCTTTCTCTCACAGACTCCCTCTCACACACTCAAGCTGTCACTCTCATATGCTCTCCCCCCCCACCCCCCCACAAGCTCACATTCAAGTTCTCACTTTCTCACCCCTCCCCAGGCTTATATTCTTATGCACACACAGACGCACATCCAGGCACCCATTCTCACCCACACACATAAACCCAGACTCCCATTCTCACCCACAAACCCATGCTCCCAGTCTCACCCACACATATTCAAGCTCCCATTCTCATCCATACATATACACATTTAAGGTACTATTCTCACCCACACATACACACATTCAAGCACCCATTCTTATCCACATATTCAAGCTTCCATTCTCACCCACCCACACAAACCCAGGCTCTCATTCTCACCCATATATACACACATTCAAGCTCCCATTCTCACCCACCCACAAACCCAGGCTCCCATTCTCAACCACACATACACACATTCGAGCTCCCATTCACCCACATATTCAAGCTTCCATTCTCACCCACATACACACCCAGGCTCCAGTTTTCACCCACACACACTCCCATTCTCATCCACACATACACATTCAAGCACGTGCACAGCTTCCGCTTTCTCCCCCAGAGCAGGAAGATCAGCTGCCTCTCCTGCTGCCACCGGACTCCTGCTATCTTCGGGCGTCCGAACTTCCTGTCGGGGGGGGGGGGGGAGCGGAAGCGCAGCGCACAACGTCCGCTTCCTCCCTCCCCCCCCAAGCAGGAAGATCGGCGGACCATACGGCCCGACGCCCGAAGATAGCAGGAGGCCGGTGGCAGCAGGAGAGGCAGCTGATCTTCCTGCTTTGGGGGAGAAAGCGGAAGCTGTGCGCGGCGCTTCCGCTCCCCCAAACAGGAAGTTCGGCGGGCCGTTTGGTCCGAAGATAGCAGAACGGGTGGCAGCAGGAGAGGCAGCTGATCTTCCTGCTTTGGGGGGAGGAAGCGGAAGCTGCCCGCGGCGCTTCCGCTCTCCCCCCCCCTCAACAGGAAGACCGGTTGGCCATACGGCCGCAGCAGCGCTTCCCCACGTGTACCGTGATGGCGCGCGAGGCGTGGGTTCTCTTGTTCGCTGTCGCGGGGATGGGATCCCGCGACAGCCTTGCAGTTCCGGTGCCAGTTGGGTGGGCCTGGGTCTAAGTTGGGTGGGCACCTGCCCACCCGTGGCTACGCCACTGCTTGATATATACCTGCTGAATTTCTGGCCGGAAGATCTGAGTACCTCAGCTGAAGTAAAACTGAAGGTACCTTTCATTTCATCCTCAGGCACTAACCCCCCCCCCCCCCCCCGTAGCTAAGCCACAGCCTCCAAATGGAAAAAAAAATAACTGGTTACATAAAGTCTGGGAGGTTGCAGCCAGGGAGAAGCTCTGCACCCACAGATGATGATAACCTACATTATTGCCTAGATGTGCTTGTTAGATTATGTGGACTAGAAGAAAAGCACTCCCTTCCAGAACTGGTGAATGCTCATTGATGTAGTATGAAGGTGTCATGCGTGTGTGTGTGTTTGCGTCTTGGGATACTGTATGTGGGTTCTTGAGCTCCCGTTACACAGCGGATGGAGTCGCAGTGGAGCTCTAGGTTTCAGGGTATCTTTGCCTGCGTTTTCTGTTTTATTAGTTTCTGCAGACGTAAGCGGTGACGGCTGCCGTGCGTTCGCCTGTCTGTGATAGTTTTGTCATGTGCTGGCATTCATCCCCATAAATGAAAAGTTAAAAAAAAATAAATCAGGTTTAATGTTTTAGGCCAAGGCTTTGTGATTTGTAACTTTTAATTTGGTTTTAGAAAGGGAAAAAAAAAGGAGCTTTTTTTTTTTTTCTGTTCAGGTTTAAAATGTCTGTGTCCCTGGTGGAAATGACGGAAGGATGAACAGATTGTGGGACATAATCATTTCGGGTCATTTCAAGCCGTTCATGATTGGCTGCTCTGGGAGCTGACTTCTCTTGTATGTCAGGGCCGCAGAAAAGGTAGTACCTGGCGGGAGAGAAACGTGTTTAGAGACAATATCTCATGCAGCAAGCATTTCATTTGATCAGATCTACTGGGGATATGGAGGACTTTCTTTGCCTAAATAGAAACAGAATATGACAGCAGATAAGAATTTTAGGGCCTGCCTTGTCTGCTTAAATTACTCCCTTTTGCAATGCCATACACTCGTGGTTTTCTTTGTAAGGCCCATAAGCCAATGGTGGTTCCCAATTGCAACTGCAGTTTTTTTTTAAAACTAGCTTCATTGCTCTACACAGGCCAAATCAGTCTCTTATCGGCCAAAAGGAGAAGACAGCTGCATAATTGGCTGGCACAGGGAAAAAACCCCAAAAAACAGAAGTGCTAGGGGCTCTAGGCAAAGAAGCAAACCGTGCATGCTTGCCAGTCCCTTCTTTTCTTCTGGCAGCATGTGCGGCAGCAGGGCCAAAAAAGAGATCTAACCAGAGCCAAACAGGACAGGGGAACTGTAAGGCAGAAATAGCAGCAGAACAACTTGAGGAAAGAGACCTTAACAGCTCTAGAGATCATCAGCGGGTCACTGGTAGGGACAGAGCCGATGGGGAGGAGTGAGGGAGAAAAAAGGATGGGTTAAGATGGGGAGGTTTGAGATAGAGAGAGCCTGATCGAGGAGAGACAGCGACTAGTAGGACAGGCCAAGGTTGGGGGTTTGAGAGAGAGAGACTGATGGGACAGGCCAAGGTTGGGGGTTTGAGAGAGAGAGAGAGAGAGACTGATGGGACAGGCTAGGTTTGGGAGTTTGAGAGAGAGACTGATGGGATAGGCCAAGGTTGGGGGTTTGCGAGAGAGATAGAGAGACTGATGGGACAGGCCAAGGTTGGGGGTTTGAGAGAGAGACTGATAGGACAGGCCAAGGTTGGGGGTTTGAGAGAGAGCGAGAGAGACTGATAGGACATGCCAGGGTTGGGGGTTTGAGAGAGAGCGAGACTGATGGGACAGGCCAGGGTTGGGGGTTTGAGAGAGAGAGAGAGACTGATGGGACAGGCCAGGGTTGGGGGTTTGAGAGAGAGAGAGATTGATGGGACAGGCCAGGGTTGGGGGTTTGAGAGAGAGAGAGACTGATGGGACAGGCCAGAGTTGGGGGTTTGAGAGAGAGAGACTGATGGGATAGGGCAGGGTTGGGGGTTTGAGAGAGAGAGAGAGAGAGAGACTGATGGGACAGGGCAGGGTTGGGGGTTTGAGCGTGAGAGAGACTGATGGGACAGGGCAGGGTTGGGGGTTTGAGCGTGAGAGAGACTGATGGGACAGGGCAGGGTTGGGGGTTTGAGCGTGAGAGAGACTGATGGGACAGGGCAGGGTTGGGGGTTTGAGCGTGAGAGAGACTGATGGGACAGGCCAAGGTTGGGGGTTTGAGAGAGAGAGAGAGAGAGAGACTGATGGGACAGGCCAGGGTTGGGAGCAGGGCTGGTGGAACCACCAGGCGAGCTAGGCCTGTGCCTAGGGCACCGAGACTTAGGGCGCACCACGGTAGGCAGCAGAATTTTGAAAGGGCAAAAAGTGCCCTTTCAAAATTCTGCCAGCCTTTGACTCGCCTAGATGGAGACCAAGCACCGAGACTTAGGGGGCGCCGCGGCAGGCAGCCAGTTCTCGACTCGCCCTGCCTCCCCGCCAGTGCCACCCTCCCGACACCCCCCTAGTGGTCCAGCGGAGGTCCCGGGAGTGATCTTCCGCTCCCGGGGCCTCGGCTGCCACTAAGCAAAATGGCGCCGGTGACCTTCAGCCCCTACATGTGACAGGGGTCAACCAATGGCACCGGTAGCCCCTGTCACATGGTAGGGACTGAAGGCCACCGGCGCCATTTTGCTTAGTGGCAGCCGAGGCCCCGGGAGCGGCAGATCGCTCCCGTGACCCCCGCTGGACCACTAGGGGGGTGTCGGGAGGGTGACACTCGGGGGGAGGCAGGGCGAGTCGGGAGCTGGCTGCCTGCCACGGCGCCCCCTAAGTCTCGGTGCCAATCTTCTTTCTGTGAGTGTGTGTGTATGTGAGAAAGGAATCTGCCAGTTTAAAAAAATGAAATATGATATTACATATACCTGAACTTTTGAAAAGTTGGATGAAAGATAAAATTACTGAATTTTAAGCATCCCTCTTCTGGAAAATAAAATTTAACTTAAAGTGGGTAGAGACAAATACTAAAGCAAAACAAATTAAAGTATTTAAAATGTTCATCTCAGCAAAATTACAAATTTAAGATACTGATGCCAGGTGGGGTTTGTTTGTTTTTTGTTTTTTTTAAGCATAATTTAAGCATGAAGACTAGAATAGAATCTGAAATAGTTTTGCTTTTTTTTTTTTTTTTTTTAAGCCTTTAGAAAATGTATATTTTTAAATGACTAAGACTGGAATCTTCCCATTTAAAAGGGATGCTGACTAAGGATATCTTTCGGTTCCATATCTCCCACATGAATAATCATATGACTGATAGTTTGAAGAAAGACACTTGCTTTATTGCCTGGAAGCTTAAAACAAGAGAAGCTGTACTGTGTGGGTGGCTGTCCCTTGGGAGGACAGAATCTGAAGGAAGGGTGTCATTTCGCCTTTTGATAGGAATGTGGTTTTCTTATTTGACGGTTGGGAGCATCGCGTTCACTTTTAGTAAAAGTGAAAAATGCTGCAAGTCTGAAAGCAAGGTGCTTCTGTGAGAGTGTAATATGTATGTGAGACAGGGAGGGTGCTTCTGTATGTGTATGATGTATATGTGAGTCAGGGAGGGTGCTTCTGTGCGTCAATGTGTATGTGCGAAAGAGATGGAGCATGTTTTTGGCTGGCTTGTGTCTGTGAGAGAGGGCATGTGTGTGATTGAGAGCTTGTGTGTAAGTGAAATAGAGCATGTGTGTGATTGAAAGCCTGTGTGTAAGTAAGAGAGAGCGAGAGCACGTGTGATTGAGAGAGATTGATCAGACAGGTGACGTGTGTATGTGTGAGAGAGGCTGATCAGGGAGATGACTGGTGTGTGTGTGAGAGAGAGAGAAGAGACTGGTTGTGGTCCCTAAGGAAGAGGTCTGTGAGGACAGCTTCAGCAGCTACTGCTGCTTCTGGTATGGTCTGCAAGGGAAAGGAGTAGGAGAACTGCTGGAGAGGGTAAGTTAAAGTGGCTTTTTAATTTCATTTTTCTTGATTGACTATCATTTTAATTATCGGGTAGTATGTGATGTGTCTGCTGTTTGAAATATTTTATTGGTGTTTGGTAAAGCTTTCAAAATTTGCATGACTAATTATTGGATATTCTATTCATCAGCTGTTTTGAAATTATTTTATTTGTGTGATTTTATAATTATGATTAATGATTTATATATCTTTATTTTATTGATTTGTTTCACAAGGAATGGTGAAATTTTTGGTTTTCCATTGTTACGCTGTATAGAGGCTGGCGTGATGCTTTTTACAGTTCAGTTTTTGTCTGCACATTTCTATTTGTACTTTATGTGACTTTATTCTGTATTTGGTGAGGGTTTGTGTTCTGCATGCAAAGATTGAAATTAAGCATTCTTTTAGCATGTGGTTTCTCTGTAGTGGTCTGTAGTAGCTTAGCCTGTTCTGTTTTCCTGATAGGAGGTGTATTTATTTATTTATTTATTTTTAATTTGTATATACCGAAGTTCTTCTAAGAACTACAAATCAATCCGGTTTACATAAAACGATGAAATGCCCAAAATAGAGAAAGGGGCTTTACATGGAACAATAGAACAGAATGCCAATTTAACATAGTAATAATAAAATATTACAATATAAATACAATATAAATATAATGTAAATACGAGAAACGTTTGAACTCAAAATCGTTGTACAGTTAAAATGTCATAATAGTAAAAAGTAAAAAAAATTGTAAAAAGTCATAATAGTATTGGTATTTTAGATTCTGGTGTAATATTTTTGGTATTCTTTTTCATAGGTAGGGCTGTTATTCTTTGAGTGTTGGCAGATAGTATTGTGTTGATACGGGAGGACCATGCCGAAATATATCACAATAGGTATGATGCCATATGAATTCCAAGATGCAAAGTTTTTTCTTATTGGCATCACAACAGTGCATGAAATTATCACAACAACTTGTATATTAATTTGACCTCAGAATGTCATTTTTCATGTAAAATATGTTGTTATAAATGCATAATTTAAAATTGTGTATGGGGAGGGGGCACCAGACTGTAAGGTTTGCCTAGAGTGCCTAATACCCTTGCACCGGCCCTGGTTGGGGGTTTGAGCATGAGAGAGACTGATGGGACAGGCCGAGGTTGGGGGTTTGAGCTCCAGCCTCATTGACTCCAAAGCGATCCCCACTTGAAAAAGTGAAGACCACTGCCATAGACCCAAGCTAAGGATCTTCTGTGCTCATCACACACTTTCTTAAATTCTCTCTCTCTCTCACTCTATTGAAATATATATAACAAATATTAACCGTTTAAACCGGGCTTAATTTGTAGACATAAAGAAAGTGGAACTGTAGAGGGGGGGGACCAGAGCCTAATGTGAACTGTGCGGGGGGGCAGGACTATGGCCTGGATGTGAAGTTTCTCTCACCTGAATGCACACATAGAGGCCGATGCAATATCGGGCGCTGAGCTCAGCGCACCGCTAAATGCACGGTTGGACACGCTAGACATAACCCGATGCAATATCGAGATTAGCGCGTCCATACCGGCGTGCAGCTAATAGCGCTCATCACATGCAAATGCCATGTTGATGAGGCTATTGGCTAGTACCCCCAATTTAAAAAAAAAAAAGTGCTGTTGACGCGCACATTTTGACGCTCAAAAATTAACGCCAGCCCAGAGGTGGTGTTACATTTTGAGGCACCCCAAGCCATGCTCAGAAGAGCAAATATCCAGTTGGTTTTTTTTTGTAGTTCCTCCTACTTAATATTGTTGCGTTACTAAGCAGGCGGAATGACAGAAAGCTGCAACAAAAAAAAACCTTGATGGCGGTCAGGTTAGGAAAAGGGACTCTCTCTCGCCACAAGAAGTGAAAATAGGGATTATTGGTAAGTTTACCACCCCATGTGATAACTACCAATGCACAGTGGAAACTTACCACATACTGCAGTCATTGTAAAATTTCCATAAACACATTCCATGTGTTATTAACACTTTTGGATGAAACTAGGGGTAACTTTGGACCTGAATCTAAGGAAGGATATAAATAAAAAAAGGATCTAGCAGAGTTAGAAAAGGTACAGAGAAGGACAGCAAAAAAGGTTAAGGGGTTGGAAAAGCTCTTTTATGAAGAATGGGTAAACAGGTGAGGACTCTTCTTCTTGGAGAAGTCTATAAGATTGAGGTCTACCGAATCATGAGTGGAATAGAACGAGAAAATAGGGTTATTTACCCTTTCAAATAACAATAGGACTAGAGGGCACTCTTTAGCAGATTAAAACAAATTGGAGAAAATATTTTTTTTACTCTGTGCAAAATCAAGCTGTGGAATTCATTGCTGGAGGATATGGTCAAGGCAACTAGCATAGCTGGGTTTAAAAAGGGTTTGAACAACTTCATGGAAGAAAAGTCCATAAATACGTATTAACCAGGTGACTCATGGAGACCTACCACTTGACATACAGAGAGCAGCAAGAAATTGAATCTATTTTTAGGGATTGGCCACAGGATGCTAGAGCTTGAGATAGGATGCTGGGCTCAGTCGACCTTTGTCTGACTCAGTATGGCATTTCTTATGTTCTCAAATACTTGTAAAGCGAGGTATGCTCAGGTGCTCACAGGTATGCCTGACACAGTCCGCGTTTTGTAAGATAACTTCCTGCTTCAGAAGAACTATACAATGATATCTGCATATTTGGAGACACTGAGTATAAAATCATTTGGTATATTGTCCAGAGTAAGTGCGTATGCCATTGTATAGTTCCCCCGAAGCAGGAAGTTATCTTCCAAAACATGGTCCGTGTTGGGAACGTCTTCGAATACCTGTGAACATCTGAACATCCCTCACTTTACAAATATTTGGGAACATCCTGTAATTCCATACTTTTGGAAATATTTTGACTCTATAATTTGGGAGTTTTATGGACAATATTTGGATGTGCTCACTGTGATAAAATTGGTCATCAAGACCGTCAGCCTAAGGACAAATCATTCCTATTGAGATAAGTGATTTCACTATTTTATTTGTAATTGAAAAAGGTTTAAAAAAATATATAAAGACATTGAAATCCTATGATTTTAATTAAGGGTATACAACATAAGTTGCTGGTGAGCTAGTTGCGATGCATATTAGCTGTAAAATATTTATTTATTTATGTATTTATTTAAAGACTTTTATATACCGAAGATCATGTACTAGTACATATCGCTTCGGTTTACAGATAACCAGCATTAGAATTACCATATACATGGTGTACATAGAACAATAAACAATCAACAGTGTACATTAATAAATAAGGAATACATTAAATCAACAGTGTACATTAATAAATAAGGAATACATTAAACATGGAGTATTGCTCATTAAAAAAACGTTAAATTTGAAACGGTAAACAATTAATGAATAAGGTATACATTGAACATGGCGTATTATGCAAGTAAAAACATTAATATGTATGGTGCAGTATAGGTAGTGTGGTGCTTTATTGGTAGCATGGGAATTTAAGTGAAGGCTTCGGTAAAGAGCCAGGTCTTCAGTTTCTTCTTGAATGTCCGCAGGCATGGTTCTAAGCGCAGGTCCGAAGGCAGATTGTTCCTGTGAATAGGGCCAGCTATTGAGAAGGCACGTTTCTTCATTGACGACTTAGCAGGGGGTACATAAAGGGTGCCTAGATACATTGTTCTAATGGGTCTGGAGGCTGATTGAGATCTAAGAGGGCAATTTAATTCGAGTGTGGTTTGTGAGTGGATGGTTTTGTGTATTATAGTTAGCACTTTGTATATAATTCTGAACTTAATGGGGAGCCAGTGTAGGCTCTTAAGTATAGGAGTGATGTGTTCACCTCTGCCGGTATTGGTTAGGATCCTGGCCGCGGAGTTCTGTAGCATTTGTAATGGCTTTGTCGTGACTGCTGGAAAGGCTGATTAGAATGGAGTTGCAGTAGTCGATTTTTGAAAATAGGATAGATTGGAGGACTGTACGGAAGTCTTGGAAATGGAGGAGAGGTTTCAAGTTTTTTAATATATGTAGTTTGTGAAAACATTCTTTTGTTGTATTATTGACAAATTTTTTTAAGTTCAGCCGGTTGTCTAGTGTTACTCCTAGGTCTCTTACATGAGGGGTCGAGGTCAGTTGAGCTGAAGGAAGGTTTTCATCCTGGGTGATGAGCAGTAGTTCGGTTTTTGAGGTGTTAAGTACTAAATTAAGGCTGGTGAGGAGTGTGTTTATGGATTGTAGGCAGTTGTTCCAAAAGTTGAGTGTTTTAGCTATTGATTCCGAGATTGGTATCAGGATTTGGACGTCGTCATCGTAAATGTAATACATAACCTTTAAGTTTGTGAAGAGTTGGCAGAGGGGTAGAAGATAGATGTTAAATAAAGTTGGGGATAAAGAGGATCCTTGAGGGACTCCAAGAGTGGCTTTGACTGGGTGCGAATCTATATTATTTACTCTAACCTTGAATATTCTATTGTCAAGGAAAGACTTGAACCAGTCTAGGGCTGTTCCTGATATACCAATGTCTGATAGACGTTTGATGAGGATGGAGTGCTTCACCGTGTCAAAGGCCGCGGATAAGTCGAGAAGAGCCAGCAAATAAGGGGTCTTTTTTTTGAAGGCCTATGTAGATTCTATCCGTCAGCGAAATGAGAAGGGATTCGGTGTTGAGGGATTTACGGAAACCATATTGTGCTGGAGCAAGAATCTTATTTTCCTCAAGGTATTCTGATAGTTGTCTGTTCACTACTTTCTCCATGAGTTTGGCTACAAATGGCAGGTTAGCAATGGGGCGAAAATTTGCCGGGTCTATTGGGTTCAAGTTAGGCTTCTTGAGAAGTGGCTTAAGGGTGGATAGTTTCAGTGTGTCCGGTACAGATCCTTGAGTTAGAGAACAGTTGATAATCTCTGCTAGAGGCTTGGAGATAATTTCGGGAATGGTGAGCAATAATTTAGAGGGAATAGAGTCAATGGGGTGGGTGGATGGTTTCATCTTTTTGAGCATGGATTCTATTTTGAGTGAGGTAGTGGGTTCGAAAGAATTTAGTTGTGGATTCTGGTCTAGGCTAGGAGAGAAGAGTGAAGGTGTTCCTGTGTTCGAAGATGCCAGTGGGGCTATTAGTTTAAGGATTTTATTTTCAAAGAATTGTGCAAGTTCTGTGCACCTCGAGAGGGCTTGGTCGTCTGGGATGATTGGAGAGTTGGGTTTTGTGAGCTCGGTGACGTAGGAGAACAGTGCTTTGGCGTCATAGAGGAAATTGTGAATTTTGCTGGCATAATAGTCTCTTTTTGTACGGAGGATATTATTTCTGTAGATGTGCATGAGGGTTTTATATTCGGTTAGGTTCTCTGAGGACGGTCTCTTTCGCCATAAGTGTTCTTTACGTCTTAGTTCTATTTTGATTTTTCTCAATTCCTGTGTGAACCAAGGTTTTTTGTTCATGGTGTGAGGGTCTAGCTCTTTTGTTTTTAAAGGGCAAATTTTTTCTGCTACCTTATTTGTGATGTTGTGCCAGGAGGCGATGGCTTTATCTGCGTCTGTGAAATCCAGATTGGCAAGTTCTGTCGAGAGATGGGATCTTAGGTCCTCTAAGGTGCAGGATTTTCTGTATTGAATCTTGGTTTTGGAGAAGGTGGGAGCTGGGTTTTCCTTGATAAGAAGCTCAGTAGTGAGCATCCGATGGTCTGACCATGGAATATGGGTACAGTGAGGCAGGGAGGGTTGAGTGAGGCCTGAGTTTATGAATATGAGGTCCAGCGTGTGGCCAGCCTTATGTGTGGGACTGTTAACGATTTGTGTGAATCCCAGAGCCTTGAGGGCTGAAAGCAGTGCTTCGCAGTTGGTTGAGAGTGGGATCATATCAATGTGGAGGTTGAAATCTCCCATTATGATGGCTGGGGTGTCGGCTTTAATGTATTTTGCAATATACTCGACTAGAGGAGAAGGGTCTGATTCCAGAAGACCAGGCGGGGCGTAAAGTAGGCAGATCTGAAGCTGTTTGGAGTTAAATAGGGCGCATTCAAGTTTCGAGTTGAGTTTGGTGCTTTGTAAGGTTAATCTAAACTCTTTTTTTGCAGCTAGAATCAGTCAGCCCCCTCTCTTTTTCGATCTGGGAATTGAGAAAACATCATATAGCTGAATGGGTAATTGGTTGATTAGAGTAATGTCTGTGGGTTTCAGCCAGGTTTCTGTGGTGCCGCAAATATCTGGTTGTGAGTCAAGTAGATAGTTGTTGACGAGATGCGTTTTTTTTGTGTTGGATTGGGCATTAAAGAGAGTTAATGAGAAAAATGAAAGTCCCAGGAATTGAGTTATGTGTGAGGTCATGATGGGGATCAATCGATTGTGCTGGAGGATGGTGGGGTGGTTGATTCTTTTCCGGTGGCAGTAAAGGTTTTTAATCGTGGGGATAGCAAAGGAGAGCATAATTGATAGGCAGTAGACAAGTGATACTGAAAAGCTGTGAGGAATAGGGACCGCAGTGAGATTGCCGGTGATTCCGAAAGATTATTAGTGACCACTTAGTGTGCGCACAAACAAAATTATATGTTTGGGCGCACAAACATAATCATATGTTTGAAAGACCATATGATGGTCTTTCAAACATAATTAATCAGTGGGTTATTTGTTTCCTGTATGTTATTCAGTGAGGAGCGGTTCTTCTGTTAAATCATTAACTAATCACATTATTTAGGAGGAGTTAGCATATTTTATTTTTCTTCATCCTTGGACTAAATTGCGTTATTTCGTATGTTCTCCCACCCAGGAATAAGGCATGTTAGGCAAGCCAGGAACCAAATGCTAGACTTGCCAACTCTTGTGGTTTAGGGTGAAAGGCTCTGTATTGTTTATTCTAAATGTGACTTTTTGCTCTGTTTGCTAAAAGGTTAAGACATATCTTTCTTTAGAACTTTCAAGCATATGAACATAAGAGGTGCCATGCTGGGTCAAACCAGTGGTCCATCGAGCCCAGCATCCTGTCTCCAATAGTGGTCAGTCCAAGTCACTTGGAGGTACCTAGATGATCCATTCCCTGTTGATCATTGGCAGGGTCAGATTTAAAATTCTAGCCCTGACTTGTTGGGCTGCAATATCTCCTTGCTCAAAAGAATGTTGAGATCGATCCAGGAGGTGTTGCTCAGTGACCTGGCAGTAGATGTGATTCATACAATTAAGACAAAGAGCCAAAGCCTTTTCCACAGGTTCTCCTCAGTTGTGGAATTTTATGCTGAAAGAGCTAAGAAACACCTTTGAGTGCTTTAGGTTTAGGAAATTCTTGAATGTCTTTGTTACAAGCCCTATAAAGGTAGGACTTGGAAGGACTGACTTTATTGTTCTAAGCAGGCCTTTTCTTTGACGTGATAATTGCTTAGGGTCTGATACTGGGCCTCTTTTTTTTTGTTTGTTTGTTTTATAGTAGAAAATAATTTTTCACTTTTTATTGTGCATTTTATTGTAATTTTTGTTTTATATTTGTTGTTGTTTATGTATATTGGTTCTAATCCAAGTTGCTGGGCCTAGTGCTAAAAAGGCAGCATATGATTCCTAGAATTACAAATTAAATTAATTTTTACCGGCAGAAGTCGTTTTGAAAGCTGGGACGAGGTCCCAGCTTTGCATATGGCAACAAAGATGGAAGTCAGACTAACTACAGCTAAAAGTGCTGACAAGCAAAGATCAACAATTCCTGTGTGAAATGCAGATTCTGCAAGCGTGTGCATTCACCCAAGGCCATCCTTCTAGTCTGTCAAAAACAACTGGAGACATATTTGATCACCAAGCCATAATAGTCCTAAACTGAAAATTTTCAGCATACACGTAGGAGATCCGTGATCGATGCGGGCACACTGCTCAAAAAGTAGCAGAAATGACACACGCCAAAGGAACTTCAGGGTCGTCATCACCATCCTACAAGAAGCAAGAGACCGAGTCTCTGAGGAGCATCTCATCTACAGCAAGCAGTTTGGCCAGTTGCCAGTAAGTGCTATTGTATCACTTGCAAAGATAATTAGCAGAATCTTACTTTTCTCTCTACATATTCCCCTCTGAGAGCCCAAGTGAATACAAAGATTTAAATGTCTGTGTATATGTGGCAAACTGACTGGTACGGTATTTACCGTAATTATAATCAAAGATTAGTCTATTCAGGTGGCATTCTGGTCTCCAGGATTTATTCAGTTTTATTTGAGAGTCTTATCCCCCTAACAAAAGTACACGCCCACACCTATAATTTAAAGCCTCGGCTAGCAGAAAAAGGCTTGTAAAGGAAGCTAAAACATTAATAAGAGTAGCCTAGTTAATCCCTTTAAAGTTCCTCATTAAAATCTTTGCAAACAGTTTTGGTGTTTCTAGCTCACTGGTTCCTCAGCAATTCTTTTACATCTTCTGTCACGTCTGGGCTTACTTTCATTTCTCGCCTTCAGTCTGTGTTCACCCCCCTTGATGCTCTCGTGTTTTCTATCTAGCTTTTCGTATTTTATCCCTTTGATGATGATCTTTTTTTCTTGTCCTTTGTTCTGGCCCTCCTCAGTTCCATTACTGTCAGGGGCAATGCTTCTCTCTCTCTCTCGCTGTCGTGGATCTGCTTTTCACGGTGGTGTGCGCACTGCTTACCCTTTGGGGGCTGCCTTTTCACACTCCCACCGCTGTCGCGGCCTCGCTGGGTTTTGTCCTCCAGGCTGGGCACCGCCGGGCGCTGCTCTCTGGCACTCGCTCCGCCATCCCATTAGCCCTTCCCTTTCTGCTTGAAGACCCAGTTCCGTTTTTCAGTGGCTGTTTGATTTAATTCCTTTTTTTATTTTTTTTTTTTGTGAGGGGGGGTTCTCTGACCCAGCAGTTTCTGCCTGTTCCTTTGGGTCTTCAGCTCAGTTTGAACCAGGGTTGAGATCCCGGTGCTATGAGTCCCCAATCACACCTGCCTTGGTATTATTTTCCTCCCTGCATCCCCCATGTACTCCGTTTTAATTTCTGTATAAGAATAAATGATCTTTCTCCTTAAGTAATCAGATCAGCAACTTTGGCCCTGGCCTTCCCGCTGAGGACACCTCGACTCTCTGTATGCCTCTCTAGCTTGTATAATTTCTCAGGATCTCAGCGGATTGTTGCTGTATTTTGTGGTTTTGCTTTCCAGGGTAGTAAAAGCCTCCATAGCCGAGACAAGGATCTTTTTTTTTTTTTTTTTTTTTTAAATCCCAATAGAGTACCAGTTGCATTATAGGACAAATGAGGTGGTAGAATACTAGGGCACGCTATTCCTTTCACTTATGAGCCACTTGACATTTCTTTCTCCTGAAGATTTGGGATCAGTAGTCCAAGCCTTGGTTAGATCAAGGTAGGACTGCTGTAATATTACCTTATTTGGGGGTTACCAAAAAGGTTTACTTGATCGCTTGCAGTTAGTTCAGAATACAGCGGCCAGGTTAATAGAGGGACTTAGGTGGAGGGACTCAGTTATGTTAATGTTACAAAAGCTGGGCACTCGGATGCGGGTAGAATAGACGCTAATCAATCCCCTAATGCAATAAGGGGATTAGCGCATATTCAATGCGAGTCCAATGGGGAGTGAATCTAATAGCGCTCGTCACATGAAAATGCATGTGAATGAGGCTATTAAGCATTCACTCCCGATGCAAAAAAAAAAAAATGTGCGTCTCGGACACACATTTAGCGATCCGCTATTAACGCCTGCCTGGAGCAGGCGTTAATAGCTGAGCGTGTCAAAAACAAGTACAGAAAAGCAGAAAAAACTGCTTTACTGTACTGCCTCCATTTTTTGTTTCTTTAATTTTTCATCCTATTTAATATTGTTATGATAGTAAGTAGGATGAAAAATTAAAGAAACAAAAAAAGTTTAAAAAAAGATAGACAGTTGGGTTCAGGAAATGGCACTCGACTGACAAGCTTTTGCTTCCTAAACCCTCAGCGTCAGTTTTCCTTACTGGCGGACAGCCATCACGAAAAACATAAGAACATGCCATACTGGGTCAGACCAAGGGTCCATCAAGCCCCGCATCCTGTTTCCAACAGTGGCCAATCCAGGCCATAAGGACCTGGCAAGTACCCAAAAACTAAGTCTATTCCATGTTACCTTTGCTAATGGCAGTGGCTATTCTCTAGTCTAAGTGAACTTAATAGCAGGGTTCTCGTTAGCAAGGATGCACCTCCTTGCTAATGCGATCCCCTAATTTAAACATTGCATGGCGCCTCCCTTGGGGGTGCCTGGGGCGTGTTAAGAGAGCGGGCGCTGACTGTGCAGCGCCTGCTTTCTACGCAAAGTTATTGCATCAGCCTCAAAATGTGAAATTCTCTTCCTTTGCAGTTGAGATCAATTTCTGACCTCTCTGTTTTTCGCAAACATCTCAAAGCCTCGCTTTCTCAAAAACCTTTTCGTTAATAATGTTCTTATTTATTGGCACTGAATGCATTTTGAGGATGTTTTGATTGTGGTTTGCATTGCTGGATTGTTTTATGCTATCTTGTTTTTATGGTAATTGTTTTAACTGTTGTGCATCGCATTGAGCTATGACTATAAACGCGATCCACAAACGGAATAAATAATAACAATGTGTCCCACTGCCTATACGAATATTTAGCTGTGGGTGCAGCCACAAAGTCTTCCTGTTTTGGGAGCTTTGCTTCATTTGTCTCTTGTGTGCTGAGGGCAAGGCAGGGGAGAGATGCTGTACAGATTAGGTTACTGATGAGTAGCTGGCTCTGTAGTCCCCCCCCCTTCCTGAGAATGGGGGTTACAGCGTTTTAGTCAGAAGTACTCACAGGGGAAATACATTTCTCTGGGGTAAAGGAGGCGAGCTTGCCAAATGAAGCAAGGCAGGTAACAAAACGTAACAAGTGGATGTCATGCCCTTGGGGAGTGAATTAAAAGTGTCTGGGATGTGTTTTGTGGCTCTAATACCATCATTGTTGTTTAGCCTGATAAGGTTTGTAAGGAGGGACTGGAGGATCTTGAGGAGTTATTTTCAAGAGGGCCGGCCGTGTTAGTCTGGTGTGGCAAAAAAAAAAAAATGACCCCTTATAGACTAACCAATTTATTAAAGCTTGAGCTTTCGAGGAAAGAGTCCACTTCGTCACTGACAGCTGGGTGGCTGTTTTTCTGCTTGATAATCCGCTACAAGTTAACGGGGGCACGAATGTACCCATGTATTGGTGAATATCTTCCCCCTCCCCCATGGAGCTTGCCTCTGGTCTCACACACACAAACACACACACACACACACACTCTCTCTCTCTCTCATTTCACATTGCGCCGAGTCGATGTCCCTGCTGTCAGGGAATGAGCCCTTGCTTTCTGGATGGTCTTTGGATCTTCCAGGAAGTGGGCTGGCCTTCGGGCCCTGGAAATGCCTGCTGGCAGCTCGCTGCTGATGGATTCTCCCTGGAATGTGTGGGGCGGGAGGGGGCAGGGCGTCTGGCTGGTTGAATCTGGTTCCCTTTTGGCTGCTTGCAGATTTGGTAAGTTCATTTGTTTTTGAGCTGCTCCTTGCACCGAATGTGTTGCTTGTGCATCCCCAGAGTGCGTTTTCGTGCTGCCCGACTCGCTGTTGAATGTGTTCATCACAGGGTAAAGGGCCTGGAACCAGCATTACTGGAACATAGTGTGAAATGCAAAACTCCAACTTGGTTTTTATGAAGAGTATTGGCAACGTTTTATGCAGAGAGAAGCACAAATGTGCTAGCAAGTAGTAGCACCTAGGACCAGGAGTGGAGCTGTTTTCAGGGGGGGGAGGGGGACAGTCTGATACCGCAGCTCTACATCTGGGCTGTGTGACAGCTTTCAAAGGATCGAGGAGAGAAAGTCGTGGCTTTTTTTTTTTTTTTTAATATATATTTACCCAGTTACAGTGAGCGAGTTGCAGACGGAGAAAGGGGCTTGTCCAGGGTCACATACAGAGTCAGGGACCAACCTGTGACTGGTACTCGGGTGCAGGAGGGGGTAAAGTGACATGCACGGGGTCAGAAGGTCAGCGACAGAATCTAGGTGGGAACTGAAGCCCGTGTTTGAATTGTGCCAGCATTAGAGAGTGGGGCATGCTTAAAGAGAGGAGGTTCTGACCCGATCCAAACAGAACGCCTTCAAGCGCATGTTTATGGAGTAGGCAGCGGGCAGACCAGGACCGTGGCTGGAGAGGATGCAGGGGGATTGGGCTCCCACTGTGCCCGCTGTGGAACCCGTCAGGAAAATGCAAAAAAGGGGGAGGGGCAGGATAAACGAGAGAGAGACCGGAGGGGAGAACAGGTGATTTAAGGAATGATGGAAGGGATACAGATCTGGTCTCTGGATGTTTGTGGTGGCAGAGAACCAGTTACGGTTTAATTCATGTCACTGCAAGCCTCGGAAGAGATGGGGGAATGCCCGCCTTCACGTCAGGGGGTTATTAGGCCTGGCTCTGTGTATTTTTCATGCCAGAAGCCTGCCCATTTCACTGGCAATGCTCCGGGTCTCTGAGAGGCCTTCCACTCCTGAAGGAGCAGCAGGAGCTGCTGCTAAGTTATCTTGCCGTGGCCTGCCACCCTCCTGAGTTTTTATATCATGGTTGCTGTAAGCTTGGTAATTTGAGGAAGGGGGAGGGGGTGTCTAAGGAAGACTTTATCCTGTGTGATTGAATGAGATTGGGATGCGTATTTGAATTATGAAATCTTTATTTTTACATTGTATTTGTATTCTGCCTTTCAGAAACCTCAAAGCGGATTGTATTCAGATACTGTAGGTATTTTCCTGTCCCCAGAGGGCTCACAATCAAAGGGACTCATTCACTAAGCCACGATATTTTTCTCTGAGGGAAAAATATCGCAGGAGTCACAAAGCCATGGTAATGTGCCCTGCCACTTTGTGACTCTCGCAGTATTTTCCCTCGCAATTAAATACCAAAAGGAAAAATACCTTTGCAGTAAATGCCCCCCCCCCCCCCCCCCCAAAGACCGTGCGATGGAAGCTCTGGGACTGCCATTTAAAAGGGCCAATGGCTCTGTTTTACCCCTCCCTGAAAGTACAGAAAAACCCTGGAGGTCTACATAGAACCCCTGTCCCACCCCCACCCCATCCATCTCCCCTAGAAGCAGCGCGTTGTCCAAATAAAAAAAAATATACATTTTTTATATCAGTGCTAGGCCCCCAACCCCTCCCCTTCATCAAAAAAAATCCAGACCCTGGAGGACAGGACCCAAATCCTAGCTCTCTTACTGGGCCCCTTCTTACTCACAAAAATTGACCTGGTGATCCAGTGGGGGCCCAAGCCTAGGGCCTTAGGCTCCGGGCCTGGCGGCTGGCAGGGCACCATCAAGCCAGGGTGAGAGAATGTAGTACAGAATTTCATATTTGTGAGACTTTCCTCACTCCAAATGACGTCAACTTTTCACCAACGTGTACTGTGCTGTTCGTACGTCTCACCCTACATGTGAAACTGGCCCCTACACCCTTAACCACCACTAACACCTCACCTCGACCTATCAGGAGGCCTTCCTATAGCAAATAGGTGCACCTATTTGCTATAGGATAAGTGTGCACCTATTTGCTATAGGATAAATGAGAGGCTCCACTTATTGCTCACTGGCAATAAGTGGAGCCTCTCACTCTCACTTATTGCCAGGGTAAAAGGTGTAGTTATTTCCAAGGTTAAAACTGTGCAATATGGCCCCTGATTTAACTAATTCACACCCAAAACTCCTCCCCCCCCAAATTTGCATATGCACTACAGTGTTTTTCATATGCGTTATGGCATTAATGCATGCGATAATGCCTTTTGATGCATGACCCCCTAAATCAGAGCATCAAACTTCTTGCAAAATTGTCAGCTAATTGATTACATAAGAACATAAGAAATTGCCATACTGGGTCAGACCAAGGGTCCATCAAGCCCAGCATCCTGTTTCCAACTGTGGCCAATCCAGGCTACAAGTACCTGGCAAGTACCCAAAAACTAAGTATATCCCACGCTACTGATGCTAGTAATAGCAGTGGCTATTTTCTAAGTCAACTTGATTTATAGGTAATGGACTTCTCCTCCAAGAACTTATCCAAACCTTTTTTTAAACCCAGCTACACTAACTGCACTAACCACATCCCCTGGCAACAAATTCCAGAGTTTAATTGTGCGTTGAGTGAAAAAGAATTTTCTCCGATTAGTTTTAAATGTGCTACATGCTAACTTCATGGAGTGCCCCCTAGTCCTTCCAATGTCCGAAAGAGTAAATAACCGATTCACATTTACCCGTTGTAGACCTCTCATAATTTTAAAGACCTCTATCATATCCCCCCTCAGCCGTCTCTTCTCGAAGCTGAACAGCCCTAACCTCTTTAGTCTTTATTCATAGGAGAGCAGTTCCATCCCCTTTATCATTTTGGTCGCCCTTCTCTGTACCTTCTGTATCGCAACTATATCTTTCTTGAGATGTGGCGACCAGAATTGAACACAGTATTCAAGGTGGGGTCTCACCATGGAGCGATACAAAGGTATTATGATATCCTCCATTTTATTCACCATTCCCAACATTCTGTTTGCTTTTTTGACTGCTGCAGCACACTGAGCCGATGATTTCAAAGTATTATCCACTATGATGCCTAGATCTTTTTCCTGGGTGGCAGCTCCTAATATGGAACCTAACATTGTGTAACTACAGCATGAGTTATTTTTCCCTATATGCATCCCCTTGCACTTATCCACATTAAATTTTATCTGCCATTTAGATGCCCAATTTTCCAGTCTGACAAGGTCCTCTTGCAATTTATCACTATCAGCTTGTGATTTAACTACTCTGAATAATTTTGTATCATCTGCAAATTTGATTATCTCACTCATCGTATTCCTTTCCAGATCATTTATAAATATATTGAAAAGCACGGGTCCTAGTACAGATCCCTGAGGCACTCCACTGTTTACCCTTTTCCACTGAGAAAATTGACCATTTAATCCTACTCTCTGTTTCCTGTCTTTTAACCAGTTTGTAATCCATGAAAGGACATCACCATCTATCCCATGACTTCTTATTTTTCTTAGAAGCCTTTTATGAGGAACTTTATGAAATGCCGTCTGAAAATCCAAATACACTACATCCACTGGTTCACCTTTATCCACATGTTTATTAACCCCTTCAAGAAAATGAAGCAGATTTGTTAGGCAAGACTCCCCTTGGGTAAAGCCATGCTGACTTTGTTCCATTAAACCATGTCTTTCTATATGTTCTGTGATTTTGATCTTTAGAACACTTTCTACTATTTGTCCTGGCACTGAAGTCAGGCTGACTGGTCTATAGTTTTCCAGATCGCCTCTGGAACCCTTTTTCAGTATTGGGGTTACATTAGCCACCCTCCAGTCTTCAGGTACAATGGATGATTTTAATGATAGGTTACAAATTTTTACTAATAGGTCTGAAATTTCATTTTTGAGTTCCTTCAGAACCCTGGGTGTATACCATCTGGTCCAGGTGATTTACTACTCTTCAGTTTGTCAGTCAGGCCTACCACATCTTCTAAGTTCACCGTGATTTGGTTCAGTTCATGTGAATCATTACCCATGAAAACGTTCTCCGGTATGGGTATCTCCCCAACATCCTCTTCAGTAAACACCGAAGCAAAGAAATCATTTAATCTTTCCGCGATGGCCTTATCTTCTCTAAGTGCCCCTTTAACCCCTCGATCATCTAACGGTCCAACTGACTCCCTCACAGGCTTTCTGCTTCGGATATATTTTGAAAAGTTTTTACTCTGAGTTTTTGCCTCTACGGCCAACTTCTTTTCAAATTCTCTCTTAGCCTGTCTTATCAATGTCTTACATTTAACTTGCCAATGCTTATGCATTATCCTATTTTATTCTGTTGGATCCTTCTTCCAATTTTTGAATGAAGATTTTTTGACTAAAATAGCTTCTTTCACCTCCCCTTTTAACCATGCTGGTAATCGTTTTGCCTTCTTCCACCTTTCTTAATGTGTGGAATACATCTGGACTGTGCTTCTAGGATGGTATTTTTTAACAATGACCATGCCTCTTGCACACGTTTTACTTTTGTAGCTGCTCCTTTCAGTTTTTTTTTTTTCAGTTTTTCTCATTTTATCAAAGTTTCTCTTTGAAAGTTTAATGCTAGAGCTGTAGATTTACTTACTGTCCCCCCCTTCCGGTCACTAATTCAAATTTGATCATATTATGATCACTATTGCCAAGTGGTCCCACCACAGTTACCTCTCTCACCAAATCCTGTCCTCCACTGAGAATTAGATCTAAAACTGCTCCCTCGCTTGTCAGTTCCAGAACCAATTTCTCCATAAAGCTGTCATTTATTCCATCCAGGAACAACTCACTAACTTGTTTATTAGCTGCTTTACTGACTATTTAAAAAAAACACTATTTCAAAAACAAACACACTAATTAATATATCCCAATAGTTTACTTCTCCCCAATACTTTAAAGAAATTTCCCAAGCAGAATTTACTGATTCCTTTCAGCCACCAGCAAGGTGATCCTCTCCTCTCATTGCTCCCACTGTAATGCTAAGACTGATATCAACGGCTTAAGCAGGTTTTGTATAGAGGAGGAAATCGAGGATAAATATAGGAAAGTTGCTTTTGTCATTGAAAGGTTGCATAAAATGAGATTTCTAATCCATTGATTGTGGGATTTGATACCGAAAAAAACTTTGATAGAATTTCTTGGGCATTCTTGCAACATGTACTCTAATGATATGATTTCATTGGTCCTATTTTTGATTATGTTAAAATATCATACTCTAATTCTGTAGCTCAAATTGGTGCTAAAGGCCTGCTATTGACGACCTTTGATTTGCATAGTGTCCTATCTCCTCTGTTGTTCATTTAAACTCTGGAGCCTCTAATTCTGAAGCTTAAAGAAGCAATTAAAATCTCAGGGAGATAAGTTCTTGAAAACGTTTTTGTATATTGCTGATTCTAATGTGAAGATTATATTGTCAGTTGCCTTGAAAAATTGTTAAGATTATGGTAGTTTCTCTGGCTTAAAATTGAATTTATAAAAGTCCAGAGGCGTTGGATATTAAGGAGCATTTGAGAAAGAGATGGCTTAATTTTCTGTTGAAATGAGCAGGAGATACTATTAGGTTTAAAATGGTAGGTCAGTGATGTTCACCCTCTTGTGCAAGAGTTTAAAATGAAGCTGCAAAGTTGGATGCAGTTTCTTTTGTCTTTATCGGGTAGAATTGTGCTGATTAAAATGATTCTGACTCCTAAACTCCTGCACCTTTTGCAAATGATCCCATTGGTTTTGTTGAAGAAAAACATTATTTACGATAAATAAAATTTGTGAAAACCATTTGTGGAACGTGCCGAAGGCGAGCCGTCGTGTTGGAAAGCTGATGATGCCTAAAGAGGAGGGAGGCATAGCTTTGCCTAAATTTTAGCATTGCCTTGTGAGATCTTTGGGGGGGGACTGGTTGCGGAAAGCGCATTGGTTGGTACCATTTGATTTAAAGCAGTACGAAGGGGGAGGTACCCCAAAATCTTGTGCAGTCCGTGACTGTTAAATCGGCCCGTCTCCCAAGTCGGGGAATCGCATTGCCACAGAACGCGAGCCCAGTGCATTGCAGAGTCTAATGTAAACGTACGGGGTTTGTTATCATATCTCTATAGCTTTTTACATGCTTGAAACTTATACAGCTCTCAGCACACTGGCAGATAGATGGCAGGCCGAGCTGAATGTGGATCTAAACGAAGAGGCAACGTGTGAGTGCAAGTCAGTGGTGCATAGAATTGCTGAGAATGTGACACTGCGTGAAGTGCGCTTGAGGGTGCTACGTAAGACTTACCTTCTCGCCTCTTCAGTGCACACAAGGCAGGCAAATGGGTGTCTAAAGTGTGCAAAAGATACGGCACTAATTTGTTGTGTCTGCGGGCATGCCCTGCTAGGATACAAAGATTCTGGCAGGGTGGCCTGCATGCCGCTGCTGTAATCACAAGTAAAGGGGTTGTTTAGCAGAGAATGCATTTATTAGTAAATTATCATAAGTTGCTGTTCCTTAATTTATGTCTTAGAGCCAAGCATTGTGTGTTGTTGAAGTGGTTGGAGAAAGGTATTATAATGTGGAAAAACTGGCACGATGGATCTACTTTTTAGAGTTCAAAGCCTCAGTTTTCAAGTCACTTAAATCTAAAACGGTGTTCTCCAAGATCTGGGAGCTGTATATTCTTTCATTACCTCCGGATGTGCAAAGTAAGCTTAGGTGTAAAGTAAAGAAGGATTTTTTGTTTTTGTGTTACAAATCTGGAACTAAATATAATATGGAACTCTTAAGAATGTATTCAATTTCTTTGTTCCTTCTTTAGGAAAAAGAATGGTTTGTATTAAGTTGTGGGGGTGTTTTAAATGTTGGGGAGAAAATGGGAAAAACTATTATGTATGTCTTTAAGATGTAGTGTTCTTGTAACATGTCAAGTTGAATAAAAAAAGTTTGAAAATAAAAGTGCAGGTTCATATAATACAGTTCATAGCATTTCGTAATTAAAAATATAAATACAAAATAATAAAAATCTTAACACCCAGCTGAGGCTCATTCCCCACTCTCACTGGGGAATGGGTCAGCAGAGTCATAACAAATATATTTAAAAAGTAATAAACACAGATTTAAAACGGCTTCATCAGAACTCTCCTGTACATCTAACCAGGGTCGCTGCTTCCATTAGGCAAATTAGGCGGTCGCCTAGAGTGCTGAGCTTTTGTGGGCTGCAAAATCCTACCAGTTTGATTTTCTAGAGAGATGCTGTACCACAGCCAGTACTGTCAAAGAAGGAAGTGCTGTACGGGAGCCACTGCTGCCAGTAATTAAGTTGGGATTTCAAAGGGGCATGGGATAAACACTGTGGATCCATAAAGGCTAGAAGATGGCAATGAAGAGAAGAGCCATGGGGGTGGGTTTTTTATTGTAATGTAAACCGTTGTGAAGGCTAGTGCTGAGATGACGGTATATAAATAATAATAAACCTTAAACCTTAATTACTGGAATGGTGGTTACTACCTGGTGATTACTATCCTTATTCAATAAGCCTTCACACGGTTAATGCAACTCTAACATTGTTCTCTGCTTCAACGGCAAGGGTAAATGTGGAAAAGAGGATTTGCATTCAGATAACAACCAACAAGGACTGAACTTCACAATCTGGGTAAACAAATAAGCATGGGGGTAGCTTGCTTATTATGGCGGTTACTACCCTAAACCAATTAAGCCTGACACATCACTTTGAATGAATATACAGTGTTGCTATGTGCTTCAACAGCAGAGGGAAATGTGAAAAAGAGGATTTGCATTCAGATAACAATCAACAAGGACTGAACTACACAGTCTGGGTAAACAAACAAATAAATAAGCATGGGGGTAGCTTGCTTATTACGGTGGTTACTACCCTAAACCAATTAAGCCTGACACATCACTTTGAATGCATATACAGCGCTGCTCTCTGCTTCAACAGCAGGGATAAATGTGGAAAAGAAGATTTACATTCAGACAACATCCAACAAGGCATTGTCTGGGTAACCATTGTCTGGGTAACCAAGCATCGGGGTAACTTGCTTGATGCGGCGGTTACTATCCTTAACCATTAAGCCTTATGCTCACCTTTGATGCAACTCCAACATTACTCTCTGCATCAATGACAAGGGGTGGCAGGAAATTTTAATCAAACATTTACCAACAAGGGCCCTGAATTTGGTGATTGATGAAACAGATAAGTATGGGAAAATAAGTGTGGGAGCTTGCTGGGCAGACTGGACGGGTCAGTTGGTCTTTTTCTGCCGTCATTTCTATGTTTCTATGGGGGGAGGAGAGTGAACAATTAAAGGTTGGTGCCTGCACTGGCCCTGCATCTAACCTGAGATAAAGCTAGTAATCGACACTTATGAGTATGTTCTCTACGAATAAATAGGATTCGCTCTGGTGCTGCACTCTAGGTACTCCCAGACAGAGAACCTGCTTTGGCTTGCCCCTTTGGGAACAAGCTGCTCGGGAGTGACCTGGTCCCTGCAGCGGGCCATTGTAAGTCAGGTTCCCTTTGCTGACATCGTGGGAGGTGAAACTAAAGGGTGCTAGGCCCCACAGTTGGTAGGGAGCTTTGGGGGAAGGTTCAGGCCATTACTAGAGTGCCATTTAAAAGTAGCAAGCGGGCAGATGGCAAAAGCCTCATGGTCTTCCTTCTCTGGAGCTGCTGTGCTGTCCTGTTCTCCTGTAGTGGGCTGGCTTCTAACCATCTGTTGTTCCTGTTTCAGAGGGGTAGGTTGGGGATCATAGGGCATGTCTGCCTGCCATCTGTTAAACTCTTTGGTGTTTTTAAAAAAATATTTTTGTTATAAATTTGTTGGCGTCAGAGCCTTGGTGTATCACATTGGCTTTCATTTGTTTACAGTTTTAGTAGACTAGTGGAACTCAGCAGCATTGGCCAATCGTGTTCCTTCAATTTGCATATTTGTGTTGCTGCACCATAAGATTGAAAACACATATTCGCCAGTTCGAATTTACAACCTTCTAAGAGTGTCCCTTGAACAATGAGGGCATAAATACAGCAGTCACCATTCTTGTTCTAATTTGTTTACATTTTAAACAGGTCCATGATGCCTCACTGCCTTGCCAATGGCTGCAGAAACCACAGCGGCAGAAGCACCTCCCTTACCTTCCATGCCTTTCCGAGAGATGCCTCGCTGGCTGAGTCCTGGGCGCGGTGCTGCAGCGTCAGTGCGGGCGAGGCCCAGGGCTTCGTGCAGGAGGTCCTGGGGGCCCAGCCTGGGAAGCACTACCTCTGCTCCAAGCACTTCGAGGAGAGCATGTTCGAGCCGAGGGAGGAGTCTTGGCCCTTACCAGCGGCGGGATGTCAGCCAGAGCTTCCTCGGCATAAGCTGAAGCCCGAAGCAGAGCCATCTCTGTTTGGCAGCGTCAGGCCTCAGGTGCACGCTCTGGAAAACCTGCAGATGCTCACAAGTGACATAAAGGTATCATGGGCTCTGTGTCTTCTCTCTTTCTTTCTTTTTGTCTCATTCTCATCCTCTTTCTCTCTTTCTCTCTCTCTCTCTCTCCATATGTAGAACAGTATGTCCCAACGATTTCATGCCCAAGGCACACCTACGTTAACAAAAATGTTATGCGGCACACTGACGTCCATGGGGCAGGCCAGGCAGGCAGTGCAGACGTGGAGAGGACTCGCGTGGTTAAAATACATTTAAAAGAAGGAGAAGAGAGTACAGAGACACATACAAACTCATCACAGTGGGCCAGCTCCCTCTATATAGAAGTGCAGGAGAAGGGAAAAATCTGTGTGATGTGGGCACCCGGCTTCGTTACCTTGGCTGCTGCATGTGGCTGCCAGAGCTCCTCCACTGCTGCTTCTCCCAGCACTCAGAACGAGTCACATCCAGTGCTCAGTTCACGCTCTCCCTTTCTCACTCAGCCTGGGGATAAGACAGAGGTCTGAGGGACTCGGGGGGGGGGGGGGGGGGGGGGGAGCTCAGGAGGGGGGAGGGGCAGGTGAGGAAGCACTGTGTGCGCCGAACAAAATGGGGCCCGGCTATCCGTGTCATGCATGCTGCCTGTGCTGTCCCAGGAGGTGGTGGCGTGTGTGGTTACACATACGCTCTCATCAAGGACCTCCTGCATGCTTAAGAGCCACCCCTGGTGTCGCTTGCTGCTGTGAGGTGCTGAAAGCAGAGCCCCCGGTGCTGGTCTGCATCTGTGCATCAGGCAGTGGTGACTTTTCTGGGGCACACCGGTGGTTGGGAAGCACTGCTTTAGAACTTGGTGCCTATGAAAAGATCCAGGCTGCTGGTTCTGGCAACTCAAGCCTTTCTTTACCGAAAGCCCAAGTGCAGGCTAAGCCATGGTCCGCAGCAGTGACGGGGCCTCTGTAGGCTTTTTGCTTGAGGAAGGCTGAGGTTCTGCATTTTTTTTTTGTTTGTTTGGGAGGGAGCAGGCTTAGGTTTAAGGTCCTATTTTTTTCTTGGAGAGAAAGGGGAAGAGAAGGGTGCTGTAGTGGGATTAGAAGAGCTGAGGTCTTTTTTTAGTGATCGCATCGCAGCAGCTCTAGAGCACGCAGGGACCCTGGGAGGGCAGAATTGCTGTGGCAGCCTCAGGACCCTTTTCTTCTCAGCGCAGGTACTGAAGCCTTACTGCGAACGTTCAGGGAGCAGGAGAAGGCTGCCCTTGGGGAGGGGAGCTCCCCGCCACCTCTTTTGCTGCATCCTGCTGCCCCTGGGGGGCGCGACTTGCAGGCAGCTCAGATCTCTTCCTCAGAGGAGGAACAGGGGAAAGACTCAGATGAGTCTTCTTCCTCGTTCTCCTCCAATTTTGTTTTGTTGCTGCATAAAGCCTTCAAAGCACGGGAAGCAGCAAAGAGCCAGGGTACTAAGGTAACCTGTGAGGTCCGGCCGTCGCTGGGGGCTGGGACAGGAGCTTCATCACTCCACAAGCGTACCAAGTCACACAGTGGCATAGAAGCCCCCAAGGCCAAACGCCCTCTCCGGTCCTTTTCCTGTCAGGTGGAAAATTCAGATACAGATGGTGCGGATGAAGGGGCATCTCCTCCGCAAGCCCCTGGTGAGGGACCAGATGCGGATCAGGATTACCAGCTCCAGCCGGCCAAGCCAGTGGGCGCTCCTCTAGTGGAGGGCGATGATCCCAAAGTGGTCCGCCTGTTCAGAAGGGATGAGCTTGGTCCACTTATCCCAGCCATTCTGGAGGATCTGGGCATTGAGGTTCCTCCGGAGGACTCACGGTTTGGGGCTTTGATCCGGTGATGGTGGGGCTCAGGGGTCCAGCTCGATCCTTTCCGTTTCATGTGTCAGTTACGGATCGTTTGTTTAAGGAGTGAGACGCTCCGGACCTTGGTTTAAAGGTAAGTCGGGCTATGGACAAGTTATACTCATTTCCGGAGGAAGCGCTGGACCTCCTTAACGTCCCTAAGATGGACGTCACAGTCTCGGCAGTGACCAAGAAAACCACCATCCCGGTAACAGGAGCCACTGCCCTGAAGGATTTACAGGATTGCAAATTGGAGTTGCAATTTAAAAAGATTTTTGAGGTTTCCGCCCTAGGGGTCTGGGCCGCTATATGCAGCAGGTTCGCGCTACAAGCCAGTCTCCACTGGGTGCAGGATTTGCAAGCAGCAGCATCCCTTTCTGCGAGTGAGGTGGTGCAAGCGGGGCGCCTAGAGGCGGCGGTAGCTTACAGTGCTGACGCGCTTTATGATCTGTTACAGACTTCTGGCAGGCCTATGGTCTCGGCCGTGTCCGCCTGCAGGCTCCTCTGGCTTAGACACTGGGCTGCGGATGTTTCGTCTAAGGCTCAACTGGGTTCCTTACCCTTCAAGGGTAAGCTGCTTTTTAGGGCAACAATTGGAGGACATGATAAAATCTCTGGGGGAGAATAAAGTCCACAGGTTGCCGGAGGATAGACCCAGGACAAGAGGATCCTTTCCTCAGATTTTGGGGAAATCGCCGGTTTCGCTCTTCATGGTCCGCCAGTTCGTCCTTTCGACAGGGTCCCGGCCGCCAATCTTCTTGGAATCAGTCCTTTCAAGGGTGCAGGCCTGCCAGAGATGGAGCCCCACAATCTGATGGGGGTCCCAAATCAGGGCAATGAAGCAAGGCCGGTCCTCTCTTCCGTCCCAAGAATAGGGGGAAGGTTATCCCTTTTTCTAGAAGAGTCGACCAACTTAACCTCAGATCAGTGGTTCTTCAGTATAGTAGAACACAATTACACATTAGATTTTGCTCGGCCGATTCATGAGCGGTACATGGTTTCCCCATGTGGGTACCACCAAAAACGCCGGGTGGTACAAGACACTCTGCGGCGGTTACAGGACCTAGGCGCCATAGTTCCGGTACCCACAGGAGAGCTCAGGTGAGGGCGCTACTCCATCTACTTTGTGGTGCCCAAGATGGAGGGCACCTTCCGTCCCATCCTAGACTTAAAGAGAGTCAGACTGTTCTGTCCCCAGCAGTGGGTACATGTTTGTATCTGTGTATACTATAGTTTAACTGTGTTTAGTGCAGTCTTCCCTTCTGAGGATTCTTGATACTGAAATACTTTTTGTAACCCATGATAAAAGTCTGTGAGCCTTGCTTTTAAGAGGAGCCTTTGCCCTTAAGAGAAGCTCCCTCCCTCCTCCACTTTCTCTCACTATTGGAAGAGCTTGAATGCCCCACAATCTAACTTGAGTGTTCCTAGGTGCCTTATAGGCTCAAGGGACTGCCCTTCATGCTTCCCCTGTATCACATGGTTCTTAGGCTCACTGCCATTGGACCTTGTCCCCCCTGCCCCTAGCTTGTGGAGGCGTTTCCTTTAGCAGCTCTCCACGAGAGCTCAGTCTTGCCCATGTGGGCTTCTGAGCTAGCAGCACTCTGAAAAAACTCCCTGAAACGATCGAGTTTTTACCATCTTTCTTACTGCCTTCTTCTGAAGACTAAATCGGCCTCAAATCCCTCACGCTCCCTACATCTGCCATAAACCAACACCTGCAATATAAGAGACCTCCTTCTCCCTCCTGCTACTCTGTCTCCAGTTACCAAAGATCTTTGCCTTGGGGCTTACGTTTGAAATGCAGCAATTGTAAGTAGAACTTACCTGTACAATAAATAATTTCAAACTTAAAGAATCTTTGTCTTGAGGACTGATGGATAGAAAGTTTAGCTGCCTGGATGGCAAACTCAGATGTCTGCCTGACCCAGAACACAGACTCTAAAGGTGCCTCATTTTTGGATGGAAAGTCTTCGCTCGGTGATAGAGTCTGAACACAAAGGGGAATTTCTAGCATCTCTGGATCTAACAGAAGCTTACTTGCACATTCCTATACACCCGGATCATCAGAAATATTTGCAGTTAGCAATCTTGGGGCATTATTTTCAATTTTGCACTCTACCATTCAGTCTGGCAACGGCGCCCAGAGTCTTCACCAAGGGTGATGGTGGTTGAGGCAGCGGCCCTGCGAAAGGAAGGGATTCTGTACACAACTACCTGGACGATTGGCTGATTCGAGCAAAGTCAGAACATCTTTGCAGAAGAGCGGTGCAGAGGGTGCTATAGATGTTGAGCTCATTGGGTTGGGTGGTCAACCCCGACAACAGTCACCTGGTTCCCTCCCAGTCCTTGGAGTTTTTGGGTGCTTGGTTCGACACGATCTTGGGAAAGGTTTTTCTTACAGAGGAAAGATTGTCCAATCTTCTCACTCAGGTGGAGTCTTTGCGATCCATGCCTTGTCCCAGGGTCTGGAATTATTTGCAGGTCGATGGCTTCCACTCTCGAACTGGTGCCTTAGGCCTCTGCGCATATGTGTCCTCTTCAGTCAGCCTTGTTCTCCCGGTGGAATCCACTCTCCAAACAGTTTCATCTTCTCCTCCCACTGACTGATTCGGCACGGTCCAGTCTTCTTTGGTGGCATTGTCCAGACAATTTATAGCGGGGGGTAGATTTGGAATTTCCCTCCTGGATAGTGGTAACCACCGATGCCAGTCTCTCTGGGTGGGGAGCAGTTTGTCAAGGAACGGCTGTGCAAGGCCAATGGACTAGAACGGAATCCTCCTGGTTGATCAATTGATTGGAAACCAAAGCGATTTGGTTGGCACCGCAGGCCCTCCTTCCTTTAGAGAGGGACGATCAGTGAGGGTATTCCCCGACAAGGTGACAACGGTGGCTTACATCAATCATCAGGGGGGAACCAGGAGTCATCCGGTGGCTGCAGAAGCTCAGCTTTTAATCAACTGGGCAGAGCAACACCTCTACAAGATTGCAGCCTCTCACATTACCGGGGTGGACAATGTACAAGCCAATTTTCTCGGCAGCCACCAGTTGGACCTGGGGGAGTGGGAACTCTCTGAAGAGGCCTTTTGTCTTCTGTGCACACGCTGGACCATGCCCACCATGGATCTCATGGCGACGTGCTGCAATGCCAAGGCTCCTTGATTTTTCAGTCGGCGACTGGAGCCAGGAGCAGAGGGGTAGATGCTCTAGTCCTTCCCTGGCCAAAGGACGTTCTGTTGTACGTCTTTCCGCCATGGCCGTTGGTCAGAAATGTTCTGCACCGCATCAAAGCTCATCCGGGCAAGGTGATACTCGTGGCTCCGGAGTGGCCGAGGCGTCCATGGTTTGCCGATCTTCTGAATCTGGCAGTGGATGGTCTGCTGAGATTTTGTCCGACTCTGAATCTCCTGCAACAAGGCCCATTTGTTTTGGAGAGGTAAATCGCTTTTGTCTAGCGGCATGGCTTTTGAAAGGCAGCGATTAAGGAGTAAGGGTTACTCGAATGCAGTTATTGCCACGCTCTTACATTCCTGTAAAACTTCTACCTCCATGGCATACTTCTGAGTTTGGGGAGTGTTTGAATCCTGGTGTGTAGACCACAAAGTGCAGCCGTCCAGGGCTTCAATTCCGAATGTTCTGGATTTTTTACAGGCTGGATTAGCCAAGGGGCTGGCGTTTAATTCCCTACGAGTTCAGGTGGCAGCCCTTGGTTATTTTCATGGAAAGGTGCAGGGGGTTGCGCTAGCATCTCATTCAGATGTGGCTTATTTTCTGAAAGGGGCTAGGGATTTGTGTCCTACTGTCCGGAACTCCTGTCCTTTGTGGAAGCTCAGTCTGGTTCTCCGCACCCTTTGTAATGCTCCTTTTGAGCCATTGAAATGAGCGACCGTGAAGAATCTGACATTGAAGGTTGTTTTTCTTGTGGCTATCTCCTCAGCAAGGTGTGTTTCCGAGCTTCAGGCCTTATCTTGCAGGGAGCCCTTCTTACGGATTTCTGAAGCAGAAGTCTCCTTAAGAACATTTCCCTCCTTTCTTCCGAAAGTGGTGTCCTCCTTTCATTTGAATCAGTCAGTGGAGCTCCCTTCTTTCATGGGTCTGGATTCTTCTACTCCAGAGACTAGGGATTTAAGGAAGTTGGACATAAAGAGGGTGTTGTTGCGTTACTTGGAGGTCACAAACAGTTTCCGTCTTTTGGACCATCTGTTCGTTCTGTGGAGTGAACCCAGGAGGGGTCATAGAGCTTTAAGGGCCACTATCGCACGCTGGCTAAAGGAAGCTATTGTTTCAGCTTACCTTGTTCAGGGACGTCTGATTCCGGTTGGTCTTAAAGCTCATTCTACTCGATCGCAAGCGGCCTCGTGGGCGGAATGTCAACAGGTGTCACTGCAGGAAATTTGTGGGGCGGCTACCTGGAAATCTACACACACTTTTTGCCAGGCATTATCGTCTAGATGTCCGGGCCCCTGAGCCCGGTTCCTTCAGGGCTAGTGTACTCCGAGCGGGATTCTCTCAATCCCACCCTGGTTAGGGAAGCTTTGGTACATCCCAGGAGTCTGGACTGATCCGGGTACGTACAGGGAAAGGAAAATTGGTTCTTACCTGCTAATTTTCGTTCCTGTAGGACTACGGATCAGTCCAGAGTCCTGCCCATGGGAAAACGGAGAGTCCGCTCGGCCAGTAGTATTTCTGCAAGTTTACCGAATGCCCCCTTTTTCAGTGAAAGCGTATGGGCATGGTTTTGTTCTTTGGAGGTTGTTTATGTGGAAGTTATGCTTTAATCTTTCTGCTTGAGTACAGTGTAATACTGACAGACTCTAGGTGGCACCTCAGGGGTATAGGTCGGAGTCCGTTAAAACTTCTCTGTCTCCATCTGCTGGAGGAGAGGCAAAACCCAGGAGTCTGGACTGATCCGTGGTACTACAGGAATGAAAATTAGCAGGTAAGAACCAATTTTCCTATACTGTTGCTACCATGGGTTACTGATATCAGCAAAGTCGCTCTGCCCACTCCCCTCCCCCCCCCTTCCTTTCTGGTTTCTCCTGGTGGGGCAGGATGTACCGACTTCATACCTTTTGTGCATTTTATGTCCTTGTTAGTTTTAAGATAATCATGTATGCATTTATTTAGGTTAACAGCTTTGATTGGTGAAAAGCAATACATCAAAACAATAAACCAAAGCAAACTGGACCGCTCGGTTACAGCTCTACCATAAAATGGATGCTCCCAACAGCAGCAGCTGGGATCCATTTAATAGCTCACATGCCGCTAGGATCTAACACTGGCAGCCTTATTTGGCCATGCTCTCATGTGCCTGGTCAATACTTTGCGGCATGAGTTGGGGGAAATGGGATTAGTGAATTCACAGGTCTGTCTGGGAGCCCGCCAGCTGCTGGCAGTTGCTTCCACGGCCTGCTCTTCGGTAACCGAAGGGCTGACAGAGATGCTGGTCACCCTGACATTGCGCCTCTAAAATACACTGAACAAACATCACAGCAGTAGGGGGGTCAGAGGCAGGGCCTGAAGGTTTATGTTAGAAATGTATTCTTCGCTCCCTCAGAAAGGCACGCGGCGGTGTACATTGCTGCTGTACATTCTGTGGGTGGAGTTGGAACTAGTTAACATTTGGCATTGTCAAGACTGACGTACCTACCTCTTTAAATACAAAGCGAGTAACCCCTCCTCCCATAACAAAATATTTTGTATACTTCCTGCTTCAGTCACCGGGCTTTCTGCAGGTTGCAATACCTTTCATTGATGATATGGACGAGAACAGGTAGGTGGTAGAACTGCAAGGGGACTGCTGGACGTTTTCACCCCCTTCACCCGCAGTAACCTTTTGATTGGGCCAACATAAGATGATGTCGCTCATTACATTTTGAGCTCCGCAGATAAGAGTTTCATGCCTGAAGGTGAAGAGCGTGGCAAGGGGGGTCTCATGCGGTCTACCTGACCAGCATGATGAGACGGAGATCGGACTGGATAGTGAGAATGGAAACGCCGATAATGGGAGCTTTCGGTATCAAGTGGGTGGATGTCTCTTGGCGGCATGCATGGAGCATCGGATTCTGGAACCAACTAGTGGGCGGGGGAGCGAGGGACTACTCTAGATCTCGTTCTCAGTGAAATACAGGACCCGGGTCAAGTGGCTTTCTCTAAAGAAAGTGGGTGGAGATGTCCACAGCAGGTTTCATGGAGAAAGTATACACAAGTTTTCTCTTTGAAAACTGGGGTGAAGTCTGCTGGCAAAAAAAAAAAAAAAAATTGCCTTTGGATTTTGACCCGGTGTGGGCAGTTTGTGTCCTTACCGTGTCATTAGCAGAGGTCGGGTTGCAGGGTGTTAACCCTCCATCCTACAGGTTCTCGGTCTCAGCCAAAAGGCCAGTGATGATGGTGCCCAGTCTATAGCTCACATCCTGCACCAGGATCTTAGCTAGAAAGAGGCTGAGAAGCGAGGGACGTGACGGCTTCGTGAGGTACTCGCCAGCGTGAATCTCCGTGGGAGGTGAGGTGGTCCGTGGGAGGGGGGGGGCATCGCATTTTCTGGCCTGCCGGTGGGAAGAGGACAGGGTGTTGAAGGTCAAAAGCTAGCCGGGTCGAGGCGCCCCCATAGCTGAAGCAACTGGGAATTAAGTGCGCAGACTGTCGGCGGCGACAGCACATCCTGCAGCGCCTGCGGTGTCACCCGTGAGCGACACAGAAGCTGAACTGGTGCCCCCTTACCCTCCCCTTTAACCGATAAAACCTTCTCATCTTCTTCAGATGCCGACGACGGACAGCCTGTGGGGACGAAGGGAGCCTGGGAAGGAAGTCAAAAGCTGTCCGCCGACATCTCCCTGCCCAAGCTGCTGTGCCGATCTGCCCCGCCCTCAGCCCTCGGTGAACCAGGTGAGCAGCGTTGCGCATAAGGCAAGCCCAGCGTTTTCCACAGGATGTGCGGGAGCCACGACTGTGGCACTCCAGAGACAAACTCCCTTCTTATCTGGTAAAAATAAAATGGCAGTGGTGGGAGGGGAAAGGGTCATGATTTTTTTTTTTATTGCATCAAAGTGAGCCACTGAAGTTTGTTTGATTTTTTTTTTTTTTTTAATTTTATTTTTATTCAACTTTTAAATTATTATAACATTACATTATAAATTAGAATTACAGGCATTTTAAGCAATTACATAATTCTTTAATAACCTCTACCCTGAAATAGATTGCCTGTACATAACATAGGAAATCCACAAGCTATTTAACAGAAATCAAGCGGTACATCAAATATAAACTATACTGTTATCCAAAGAAAATGGAGAGTACACTGAGTCTTAACTAAATACATGCTTCTAACTGCTAATCTGTGCTAACTGGGGTGTGGGAGCTCAAGAACTTCTGGAGCTGAGATACTTCATAAAAAACATATTTGTGGTTTGAGAAAAAGATCTCACATCGACAAGGAAACTTTACAATCATTTTAGCAGCAGTTGCTTCTACATCAGATCTAAGGTTCAAGAAACTTTTCCTTCTGGTCTGCGTTGACCTAGACAGATCCGGGTATATCCAGATCTTTTGTCCAAAAAATAATTGGTGTCTCTGTTTCAAAAATAATCTTAGGACAGAGTCCCTATCAGTTGTAAAAACAAAGGATACTAACATAGTAGCCCTTGTTTTTATTTCCATATCAGTTGATATCTCTAAAACCTCAGAGACACCAATTGAATTATCAGTTACTCCTTGTCCCTCTAAATTACCAGGAACAGGTTTCACTGGTAAGTAATACATTCTTGAGGTTACTGGTAGATTCTTTTCTTGCATCTTCAAAACATTCACTAGGTATCTATTAAACATTTCCTTAGCTGATGTTAGCCTAATCATTGGAAAATTTAGAACCCTGAGATTCAAGTATTTAATTGAATTTTCCAAATATTCAATTTTCTTATCATTTATCAACTCAGATCTAACATATTTTTGTTGAAATGCCTCCACTTGTTCTAAACATTTTTCAGTTTTCGTAATACTTGTTTTATTCAGGGTTACTAAATTTTCCAAACAAGAAAAACTCTGCTGTGTTCTACCAATATTTTGAGTAAGATCCACAATTGCTTTCTCAAGAGACTTTATGGCTGACCACAATACCCCCATATTTATCTCTGGGATTTCAGATGGAAGAATTATATTCAGCTCCTGCTTGGGCCCCCCCCTCCCCCACAGATTGCTGACAACTCATTCCTGTAGCTAATACCGGCAATATTGATTTTCCGGGGCTATCTGCCCCCAATAAAGAGTCACTCTGTTCTTGGTTTGACTGCACAGGTGGTGAGGTAGTGTTAGGAGCTCCGAGGCTAAGCGAGATTGTTTCAGCCTGTAGTACTGGCTCCCGCTCCAAGTCAGATACCACTGCGGCCCTGTCCTCCGGATTCATTCCCAGTGTTGGGGCAAAGAACACAGATATTCTTGGTTGTGAAAGCACTGGATCAGGAGTTGATGTTTTGTATTGTTTTACATTGCAATAACAGGAATAGAAATGAAAGCTGGGAGTGTAAATATCAAATTCCTCTACAGAATCTGCAAGCCATGGATTTGCGGTTGAACATATGGAGTTATCCAGTCCAGCTGCCTTTTTTTTTTTTTTTTTTAACTTGCCTTGAAAGGTGTACGGACTGGCTCAGGGTAGGTTTGGTTCTATCCCCCTGGAGATTTATTCCAGTGCTTTGAGCACCTCTGAAATGCAAGGCATAGAGCCCTGAGACCCCATGGTTACTTGTGTATTGTGACTGACTTAGAGTCAGGCTCCGTGGGCGCTCTTCCGCCTGATTTCCTGACGGGGAAAACTGAGGACAGAAAGCAAATGAAATAAATGTGCGCTCTGAACTTAGGTTCACGATAGTGGAATGCAATTTTCTCTCCCATCTCGGTTAATGCCACTGCTAGGAATGGTTAGCTGTGACAGTGACTACTGCTGACTGATTGTGAAGGACATTTCCTGCAGGCAAGGATCTCCTTCTTGTTGTCGGAGCTCTAGGGACATAAGAAGTGCGACGCTAGGTCAGGCCAAGGTCCAATGAGCCCAGCCTCCTGTCTCTAACAGCGGCCAGTCCGAGTCACCAGTACCCGTCAGATCTCTTTCTTGTATCTCACTCTCGGGGAGAAGCGCTGGCTTCACCAAGTCTGCCTGGCTAAGAACTGTTCGTGGACTTTTCCTTCAGGAGCTTGTCCAGCCCTCGGTTGAGGCTCATTGCTCCGATTTTTGCATCTGTCCTAAAAACCCGGGGGGGCGATATCTTTTAAGCAGCCGCGCAGGTGTACGTGCGTATGCCGGCTCGCACAAACGGACGCGGCCCTTTTATACCATACACGCGTATATGCGGGTAGGATTATAAAATCGGCCTTGCGCGCACCTACGCGTGCACACAATTTTGCACGGCTGCCCGCTTGCGCGCGCAAATGCCGGCTCTGCCACGTAAGTGGGGCGGGGGGGGGGTATTTTATTACATACCTGAGCCGATGCAGTTACCAGTTTCCCCAGTCCGTTCCCAGTTTGCCTGGCTAAAGGCGTGGAATTCCTAACCCCCCCCCCCCAATTAACCTTCCTCTCTTTTACCCTATCAGCCCCGACCCTTCAAACCCCGCTGACTGGCCCTGTTTTTTTTAATTTTAAAACTTACACGCCATCCATAGCAGAAGTAAAGTTTCGCGGTAGGGGACCCCGGCACGCGCTGGTGCATGTAAATACTTCAGGTTACAGACCCGGAACGCGCCCGTGGACCACCCCCTTTTTTTTTTTTTCACTTCCCGGTTTATGCGCATACCAGGAGAGAGAACTTGCGTACTCGGGCGCCTCTTAAATTCACTGTGGCGCATGCCGGCTCGAGGTTCGTATCCCCCCGGCTTTGGGGGTGCGTAGGGCTTTTAAAATCCGCCTGTTAGTGAATCAGGTACCGTGTCAGCTGCTTTCACCACATCCTCCAGCAACAGATTCCGTGGTTCACTGAGTGCCGAGTGAAAAAATACTTCCTACAATTTATTTTAAATCTGCCCGGTTGCTAGTTTCATGGGCTGTTTGAAAGGGTAAATAATCATTCCCTGTTTAACTGTTTCACCCCACTCGTGATTTTATAAATCTCGCTCCCGTCCTCGCTCAGCCGTCATTTTTTCCGAGTTAGAGAGTCCTAATCTGTTCAGCCTTTTCCCATAAGGGAGTTTCTCCATCCCCTTTTATCATTTTTTTCACCCTTCTGTGTACCTGTTCTATGTCCATTTTGTCTTTTTGGAGGTGGGGGTGACCAGAACTGCACACAACACTCAAGGTGTAACTGTACCATGGATCTATACAAAAGGCAATATGAGAGCATTTTTCTCTAAAGCGGTCTCAGACTGGGGCCAGCACATGTCTTTTAGGCCCCAAGGTTTACAGGTATGGCTCTGGAGAGATGAGCGTAAGGAGTCACGGCCGCAGGTGAGAACCGAGGCAAATATCCGAGACGGGCTGAAGCTGCACCTAGAATTTGGGGGCTGCTTCTTTGGGCAGGATTTGCAGTTGCTGGACCTAAAACCCTTAAGGGTGGTCCTTGTGGTTGGGGAAACAGAATATAAATGTCAATCAATAAGAATAGGAATTTTCTTAACCTGAACTGCCAATCACTCCATCACTTTGATCCACATTACCTCAATAACTTCTCCCACTGGCAATCCTTTGTAATCTAGTTATGTGCCCCTAAAATACAATTTCATTCTTCAAACAGAATGCAATTTTGGATTCTCCTAACTACTATTGTTTGAATATACCTAGATATTTATACTTACCTCCTATATTATTACCCATTTTAGGCTTGTTTAACATGTATTACATGTTCTATCATTCATTGAATTACTTGTACTTGTTTGGTTCTATGGTCATTAGAATGTAAAGCTAGTGGCTGAATTATTGTTTATTGTAAACTGAGGTGATGTTTTCAACGTGCCGCGGTATATAAAAATAATTTCTAAATAAATAATAATAAAATACTAAAAACCCGGTGGGTGGAGGAGGGAGATGGATGCGTGCCATTTTTACCCCAGTTGATGGAGGCTGCATGATTGTTGCCAAGGAAAAGCTTGTTCTGGGTTACACAGGAATGTGGCAGATGATGACCAGTCTGCCAGTTATTCCTGTGCACACCGCCAGGGATGATGTGTTCCAGTTGCCAGCTGTAGAGTCCGAGTTCCTATCGGATGTCACTCCTTTATCCAGGACCCTATTTTTTTTTTGTCATCTTCCTTCACTGTATTATCTCCCCCTCCCCCGAGCATTTCAGTTCACATCTCGCACACCTTCCTTTCCACATCAAACCACAAGATCGTACAAAAATCCAAGTAGCCATCAGCACCAGTACAGCTGTTACAAGCACATCTGGCTGCCTTGATGCCTGTGGCGTTTCTGGACGGCAGCCCAGTGCTTCCAACTCACCGCACCGACCTGGTCAGTATTAGCAAAGCATTGCTTGCCAGACCAAACCCTCCTGCATGAGGAACTGCCTTTCTGCTGGGACTCGTAATTTGTGCTGTAGGCCTGCCAGACAGACCCAGCTGCCTATATAATTTCTCCTTCTGTCTCTTCTAGAAGTGGGCTTTATGATTGCAGTCTTTGTGCCCTGCTTCAATGGATATAGTTCTCCTCATTTCCCACTGACTGCATCAACCAGAAGCTGGGGGGTAGGGGGTGAGGGAGGAGCGTCTGTCGCAGCAGACCTCCATGCTATATTTTCAGTCCCTGACCGTTTAATACTGATTTTGATATTGAGCTTGGCAAGAGGGTGGTGGTGTGAGGGACTTGTAAAACCTACTGCAGGCCTGGCCTATAATTCCGGCTCTGTGTGATTGCAGCCTGCAGGGGAGCTTCTCGAGCCGCAAAGGATGCTGTGCACGGAGATGCGACCCTGTCCACCGCCACCTTGCTGCGTGCAGCAGAGCCCGTGTCCTGCTCCCCAGCCCTCGGTGACTCAGGTAACGGCACTGCTGTAGGACTTCAAGCGCGGGCTCCATCTTCCAGCGAGTAAGACAGATTTACCGTGGCTTGAGACAGCTACACACGTACTAGAGGGGTGTAAAAGGCGTAGGGGGTGTAAGCGCGTGCCTGTGGCCAGGGTGACGCAATGCAGGACCGGGCTGCGGGTTGTGGGGATTGCTGTTTCTGGAGTGCCGGAGGGGAGACAGGGTTTCTGGCTGAGTGCAAGATGTGTACAATAAGCAGAGTGTGGGCCAACCTGTGGGATCCAGAGGAGCCAATTTGGGGCTGAAACTGTAGGTCACGCCTGTTCAGAAATCACCTTGATGGCTGTAAGCGATGTCCGCCATTGCGCTGGCCAAAGAAAAGACATTTCCTATGACCGGTGAGAAGGGGGTCAGCTCCGATTTCAAGCTCTTCCACCTAAAGCTCTCCTGAGTGGCATAGTCACTGCCGTGGTTCTCAGTCCGGAGGGCTTTTCTGTCTTCCAGCTGGATAGCCCGTGGCCCGGCTCCTCTCCATTTGCAGAGAAGGGAAAGGTGGGCCCAGGAAGCAAACGAGAAATTCTGTTTGAAGAGCAGGAGTGATCTGATTTGTTGATTTTTCCTCCGCTGGTTCCTGTCGTCAGTGATGTGGGGTGCGAAGGCGCCGTTGCTGGGCGATTTCCTGTCGTTCTAACTCCCGCAAGGAGCATTCCACGAGGATCTAGAAATGCCGCCTGCGTGGCCCATCTTCTGTCCCCGAGGACCTTAAGCGTGCCACCTCTGCACTGCACCTGAACCCTCATCTCTAGGGCAGGATCCCCTCCTCCGCACTGTGGCATCCAGGGTTCAGCCTTCCGAGGGAGGACCATCATAGCACAGGATGGGAGGATTTTGGGCGTAGGGAGAGGGCTGTGGGCTGTCGTCATCCCTCCGCCTCTGACTGAATATCCTTTTTCTTCTGTACAATAACAGACTGTCCTCGGTTTCCTGGAGCACCATAACTTCCCGGCCAAAGAGACCCTCTGTGGTCCCTCCACATCTGGGTGCGGGTCAGAGAGCTCCTGCCGCAGCCTCCACCCATCGCTGAGTCAGGTGAGTGCAGGGTCCTGACGCACATTCACACACTTTTGTTTCCCTGTTGCCCAAACTGTACTTATTACGTTTACTGTTCTGACCAACGACACATGCAAACAGAAGGATGGACTCCTCTTTTCCACTGAGTTCACTGCTACATAATCTGCTTGAGCTCTAGCTTTATCCTTGTTTCTTCACCCCTAAGGATCTTCTGTGTTTGTCACTTGCTTTCTTGACTTCTCTACCTTTTTTTTTTGCTCCTTCATTTTACATGATCTCCCAGCTTACCTTTAGTCCAGTCCTTGACCGGGGGCCATGCACCAGGGCTGTTCTGGATTCCTGCGATCATGCTCCCTAAATCCGGATGCAGCCACTGCTGTTGTGCAATGACTGAACCCCTCTCACCCTCGCCACCTCCTGGAGATACCTCTGAGGCATCCCTAGCCCTGGCCAACCCAAAGAGGAGAAAGACCTGAGCTGGAAATCTAACCCAGGAGCCCTCCGCATGGCAGGGGGGGCAGCACAGGCCCCGCTTCCTTGCACTCTGTTACTGCTTCTGCTTCCAGCACTTCTGTAGAGAGGCAGCTCCATGTATTCATCACCCTGTCTGGGAGTGGGTTGTGTGTTGATACCCTCCAACTCTGTCAGATCTGTTGATATTTATAGCCCTCCAACTGTATTGGGGCTCATTAGAAAGACAATAGTGATTTGGATGTGCGCCCTGGCGGCATTCTTGTTTTATTTATTTATTTTTACTGTGTGTGTTTTGTTGTGAGCTGCCCCAGATAGGGCGGCATACAAATGTACTTAACCGTATAACCATAGCCATTCGGCCTCTGTGTTTCACAAAGATGAGTCAGTGACTGCGGGTAAGTGTAGGAGGGTTGGAAAGTGTAAACTCCTGCCGAGCAATGGGGTCTGTATGATGGGGGTTACTTTAATTTGGTTCTGAATGCCCTCTTGAGTTATATGATGTTTTCACACGGAACTGCTCCCTGCTACCTGGTTTATTCAGGTTTTTTTTCGTCTTCTTTTTTTCCTTGTTTGAACTGAAAATACCCTCCAAAAGTAATTTTAAATGCAAAGGGAGTCTGGATCTTCCTGTAGTCTGTCAATTGCCTAAGAGCGTAATTTTTTAAATACCCTGCCGAGGGATAAAGTCCATGTGTCAGTAAACAGGCTCCGTTAATTTCTGAGGGGCCCGTTTTGCTAACAACAGCATTAGCACATGACGCGTCTTCCTAAATAGGCCCCTTAGCCAGTTACATTGAACTGCTCGGGGGGCATTTTTAACCGTCAAGGTTAAACCTTCTGAAAATCCTGTCTTCAGTGATTTTCTTTTGCCCATTGGCCAGGGCTAGGGTATTTTCCTTCAATGTATCCTTTCAACCATGCTTAGTCTTGGACACATCCTACTCCTGGGAGAGTTCTGCACAAAAAAAAAAAGAAAAGAAAATTCTGAGCAAAAATATTTAAAAATTCTGCAGACTGTTCAGATAATATGAAATAATCACTTTATTTGAGAAGTAACATTTTTGTATTAGATTATATATTAATTACTCAAAGAGGCAGAAATGTTCTTTCTTTTTTTTTTTGGTGCGAGATTTTGCTATCATAAGGCCTGGCCTCTCCGGATTGCTTTCACCTTCCCCCAGGCTCAAAGGTCCTACCCAGCTCTCTCCTCCTTATGTCCTGAGCCCCTTCCCCGGGCTTCCATCTTTCCTCTTTAGGTCAGTCTCCTAGTTTGCTTGCTACCCCTCCCCTAGACTCAGACCTCATTCTCTCCCCCCAGCAAGACCCCCCCTCCAGCTTTCTATCTCTGCCTCTCCCCCCCCCAACAGGCTGACTCCTTGGGGGGAAGAGGCCGACAGAGAGCGCTCCTTTCTCCCTCACCTCTGTGTCCTCAGCCAAGCAAGAGCCTCCAGGTTTCTCTCTGTCTGTCCCCGACGTCCACCAGCTCTCTCCTACGCAGAATTCCTCCAGGAGACTCCTCAGTGCTTAAGCTTCAAGGTGTCATTCTTCCCCTCTGCCCGTTTTGTAGCTTTGCTTCAGTTTTTCTTAACATGGTCCCACTTCAGGCTTATGTACCCAGGCTGCTGTGGTGACCTGCAGTCAGTACAAAGGAGGGTCCCTAAAACCTGCTGCATGAGCTGCGCTGTAAGCCATAGACAGAGAGAATGAAGACGCTAGAGATGAGTGGGGAGGAAAAGGAGAGAGACATTACAAACGTTCAGATATCCGGCAGGCTTCAGTAAAGGGCCAGAAGGAAGCATTTTCCCTTGAAAGAAAAAGCTGAAGGGCAAAGGGGGGTCCTCATGCAAAGCCGAGGAGAGGGAAACGCCAAAGGGATGTGAGAAAATGCCGTAGCCCGGAGAGTCTGGTGGAGGCCTGCGAGAGATTTCCGGCAGAAGTTAGAGGAGCCAAAACGGTGGCAGAAGTCCAGCGAGCACGGGGAATGGACAGGCAGGGACCTTTAGTGGAGGGAGAAGAAGGGAGGGAGAAGGCCACAGATTGAGTTAAGCCCTTTGGCAGCACAGCAGGCAGATGCGGGTGGGCAGACTGGGGAGGGCACCAAGGGGTCCTCATCTGCCGATGTTTTCTGTGTTTCCGAGAGATTGTCTGTCCGTGCCTGCATGTGGCCCAGGTTCCAGTGTAACGCTCTGGCTCTGTGCGGTTACAGTACATTGAGAATCTTCTGGAACAACACAAGGAACCGAAAGCCGAGGCCGTTGGGAGTCTCTGCGTGCCTCAGTGCTCGTCTCATGCAGCGTGCAGTGCTTCGCAGCCCTTGGTGAATCAGGTAGGAGGGCATTTTTCCTTCCAGTGTCAGCATTAAGTCTCATTTTCCCCCTGTAAGCTTTCGCTTGCTGGTTATAGCAGGGGTGAGCAAATTTTCCGAGCAGCAGCCCCTCTTCCATTTGTACCATTGACTGCGGTCCCTAAGATGGATTATTATATCTTATGAGGTAGATTTTAAAAGGCCTGCACGCACGTCCATGCGCGCACGGCTATTTTATAACATGCGCACATTGGCTTTTATAACATTCAACGTGATTGGGCCTTTGCCCAGTTCCCTCCCCGTCTGCTCTCCTCCCCAACCCCTAAACCTACCCTAGCTATCACCAGTTTTTTTGTTTTTATACTTACTGCTCCTCTGAAGCAGAAGTAAACTCCGTGCGCCGGCCAGCTGCCGCACGCCCTTCCCTGGGACAGCATTTAATGGGGTGAAAATTTGAAAAAAATATAAAAGGTGTAGGAAAATTTGATAACTCTCGCTTTCAGCTAATTTGCAAAACATTGTGAAAACACTTCCTGTTTTATTATCATTAAACAAAGTCAAAAGCATGCTTGTAACTTTTTAAACGTTTCGAATGAACTCAGGCGGGAATTTTATGTAACATAGCTGACTGTGGATTTTTTTATGTTTCCTTAATTTTTGATGAGGACTTTGCTGTCGTGAATACCACAGCTTTAAACTCTGCAGCTACTAGATTAGTTGGCTGTCCTTATACACAGGATTCTGTCATAGGAGATAATAAAAGGTCAATGGAATGATAAGATTTTATGCACTAAAAGATTTCTGACATTTTCTCTGCACGGAAGTTTAGCCTTTTTTTTTGTTTTTTTTGCTTCCTTGATTGGGGAGTCAGTGTACCTCCCTTCAGGATTGTCCAAGCCCCCTCCTGCCCCTCAGTTTTTCTTTACCCTGAGTTATATACGCTTGTCATTCATTTCCCGTATACAGGAATTGATATGCTTACTGGGTTTCATACATATTTGCAGGGCTGGAAAAAGGCCAGGTGCCAGATCACCCAGGAACCTGAAATTCAGGCACTGGCATCCGATGGAATATTTTCTGGCCGAGCACGGGTCTCAGAGAGCTGCAGCGGCGGCTTCGGTTGTCAGGTCCCGAGCCGCAGACAGGTGGCTGCTGTCGGTGGGCCTCTATTGTTGGGCCAAGGGATTGACTTGAAGTGTAAGGGGGAACGGCGGCATGGGCGAAAGATTGCCTGGAAACAGGGAGAGGATAGGGGAAGGGGGGGGGTGGTGTTTGGAAGTAGGGAGATGAAAAGTGGGGGACAGAAGGCTTGAAAGCAGGAAGAAGGAAGTACTTTGGAAGCAGGGAAAAGTCCCTAGGGGAAGAGAATGCCTGAATAGGGAAGGGGAGAGAGAAGGAAAGTAAAATTAAGGAAAAGAATGAAAAAAGTTTTAAAAATTAAATAAGAAATAAGATAAAATAAATACAAACCCTAAAATGTAGATGGGATGTGATCTTGATTTGCTCTACTTCCAATCCTTCTTGACTTTAGATTGTTCTCAATTTTCTGGAGCAAGGAAAAACATCATCCCAGGAAACGTCAGCCAGCCCGTGCGTGTCACGGTGTACCTCACAGACCGAGGCCCACAGTCCCCAGCCAGTGGTGAAGCAGGTAAGGCCGCGAGAAGGCAGCCCTGCTTCTCTGTGCTCTTTACACTACTGTTTACCAAGGAGGCCATTCTGAATAAACGGCCTAGTCCCAAAGTACACCCGTACTTTTTGTACACATGGACCTTTAGGCAATTTTGAAAGAGAAAGAAAGCGCATGCGCTCTTCTGCCCGTACTGTTTCACCAGGTGGGGGAAATGGGGTAAACTGCGTGTGCACAATTTGAAAATACAATTTTCTGCCTGTAGTTTACCCACAAATTCTTTACAAAAATTGTTGGGGAGGACTGGCCCGATGGCAAGTTCTACATGCTGCCATGCGGAAGACCCAGGTTCGATTTCCAGGCTAGGATGCTGTTACCATGGGCCGGGTGGGCATGGAGTTGCTGTGGAGGCAGCGTTCACAGCCTGGGGGGATGGGGGGGATGGGGGGTGGAGAGGGAGGGAGGCGGGGGTCTTTCTCAACAGCGATACCTGGTTGCCAGACTTGGGATCTACGCTCGCTGGATTTGGAGGGAGCTGTGGTTTGTGGACAGGACCGGACAGGACTTGACACTGTGTGATGGCTGGGCTGAGGTAGGAGGGGCATATAAAAATTAGGGGGGGGAGGGGGGAAAGCCCCAGGAAGTTGTGAATGAAGGTACCTAAGCCCAGTAGAGGTTGCTTCTAACAGCTGGAAGGCAATGCAGCAGGAGGAAACTGCCGGACCAAAAAAAATATAAATATATCGATGTGTTGACAACACCCAAAGAGATGCCGACTGCCAACGGAGCAGCTTCATTGGGGCTTGATGACCTCCCAGTGTTCTTTGATTTTCCTGATGTTTCAAATGGAACCGGTAGCTGAACATGGAGCAGGAAGGGGTTAAAAGACAACGCCGTCATTACAAAGCCGAAAGATAGGTGGTGTTGGGTGTTTTGGTCTTGAGGCGTTTTGTGAGCCTGGTGACCCAGTGTGGGGTGCCCTTCCTGGGCGCCTGAGATGCTTGACCTGGCCTCTTCCCTCATGTCACCCATGGTGTGCATTAAGCAGAGAAGTGGGGAGCTTTCATTCGTAACTACCGGAGCGTGGAGCACATTAAAGGGACACCATGAGGACTGCTCGTTTCCTTCTTTCAGCCCAATTGAAGGCATCCTGTACTGGGGCCTGTGACAGTCATGAGCCTTTCTTCACAAGTACCAGAAGGTTTTATCCGTTCATAACCCCATCTCCCCTTTCCGTCTAACCCAGCCACTGCAGCAACGATCCTCGTCCCAGGGGGCCAGGGACTGCGGTTCTCTCCAGAGCAGGGTGCACGCAGGCTTTCCGCTTGGCTCGCCCAGATGTCGCCGTCGTGCTGTGGCTGAGCCTCTCGGGGAACTGTGAATGCCGTTACTGCAGCATCCCTGGCCGACATGGGGGGGAGCAGAAGCTGGGTGGGGGGGAATCAAACTGAGATCTCCTGCTTGGAGGCGTGACTTCCTTTTTCGATTTCTGAATGCCTTTTGGCTATATCTTGTTTTCTTTGTTTCTTTTTTTTTTTTTCCTTTTGCATTTTTTGATTAAACTGGCACAGGTTTTGAGCCTCATTGTGCCATATCGCATTGGCCGACAGAGCACAGTCGTGTTGCAGCAGAGACTCGGCTACAGCTCCTGAGGAACTGGCTCAGCAGGCATTATCCAATTCTGATGCTTCAATTTGCCTGTCTTGGCTGCTGCACCACGACGGAGGGTGTGGGTGTTCTGGGGGGGGGGGGGGGAGTCAACATTTTTCAAATCCCTGACACATCCTCTTTAAAGCAACAGTGCTAACCAGACACTTCAGAGTGTCTGCCCTCCTCTGCCTTGTGGTTCATTTCCTAGTCTCCTGACTTTTTTATATTACATCTCAGTTTCTTTTCTTTAATTTTTTGTACATTTGCATGTTAAAAAATGTGAGTTCCTCTTTTATTGTGGGCATCTCTTTAACCCCCTCCCGCCTCCAGTTTTTGGACATCTGCCTCTCCAAGTCTGCTCTACAGCCCTCTGCGATGTATATCAGGGTAACGTTCACATGGGGTGAGTGGGAGGCAGACGGCTGATAATAATCAACACAGCAGTGTCCCTGCTATCCTGAGATTCAGAGTGTAGGAGTGGTTAAGCAGGAGGAGCTTTCAAAAACAGTAAATACTTTATGTGCAAAATAAAAAATCTGAATGATAAAGGGGATTTTGATGGTTTGTTTTTTTTAAGCTGTCAAACACATTATGTAAAATAGTTTTTGCTACCACTGTCTTTCTCTGTCTGCCCTAGGTGAATGATCTATGTAAGGGACAGTGTGGGATTATTCTAATGAGTGCCAGGGCCTTCACCCCTTAGCCTCATTTTTAATATTCTGAATTTTGTGGTTCCAGATTGTTCTTATTTTTCTGGGACAGCAACATGAGAAAACTGCTCAGTGCACTTCGCAGACTGTGGGTTTCAGCTGTCCGTCGCCAGGAGACCAGGTATAGACCATTTCACCATATGTTAACATGCACCGAGGTCAAACATGTCAGTGCAGAGCCATGAAATCTATTTGCGCGTTGCCGTACCTTGCACTGGCAGGAGCTGTGTCACATGAGTCACTTTTAGCCTGGCTTAGACTGTGACCTGTTTGGTTTTGTACAATTGCAGCTTACCGAGAGTCTCTTAGGACAGCACCACAAACTGCAGGATGCGGCAGCAGGCAGCCCCTGTGAGGCCGGATGCCCATCGCATGCTGGGGGCCACAGTCCCCAGCGCTCGGTCAGGCAGGTAAGACTCTGGCCTCTGTGGCAAATCATCACCCATCAGGTTACCATGGACAACACAGAGTTATAGAAAGCAGAAAAGGAGTGCCTTAGCTTTCCAAAAATTCAGTTGCTTGCAAGCAAATGCAACCGCAGTGTGGTTGGGCAGAAGTGATGCCTTCTGTGAGGCTGACGAATATTTATAGGTGCAAGCCTGAGGAGCTACTGAGGTCCCTGCCTTAGGCAGTCATTTGCCTATTAATGGTACTGTTGCTTCCAAAGGCTGCACCATTAAACCTTTATTGGCAAACTGAAGGTATCATCTATTCAGTTACTTTGTTGGTCGTCTGTTAGTAAATTACTAATAGATGGTGGGGTCTGGATTGTCAGAAATGATGCATGCAGTTTCTCGCCAGCCAGGGGAAGATGATAATCTGTAGTAAAACCGAGGAGGTCCTGGGGTGGTTCTCAGCTGCCTCTGTTGCAGCCGATTCGCTGATAGCGGGGGCCTAGTCTGTTGCAGTTGGTCCAGAATGAATGTCCCACCTCTTCAATGCAAATTTAGGGGATCCATATTTAAAGTCACTTAGCTGAATAATTTCTAAGTCATGTGGCTAAATGCTGACTTTTGAATATCTGGGGCACGCATCCAGCTTGCTAAATTGTAGCCGGATAAGTCGTCATTCAGCTATTCTTTAGCCGGATAAAAAGGAGGCGATGCGGAGGTGATCCGGGGGCAGGGTAAAGTTATCCGGGCTCATGCGGCACTTACTGTAAGTGCCAATGGTCATTAAAAAAAAAAAAAAAGAAAAATGTTTGCGTGCAAGGCTCCCAGCCAGATTCCCAGTCCCCTCACTCAATATTAATTCCCTGTACGTACCAGGATCAGTCCAGACCGTGGGTTATGTCCCCAGTCCAGCAGATGGAGTCAGCACAAGCTTCGAGGGGGCGTTCCCATATATACCACTACCCCCTCTGCTGGAGTTCAGTATCTTCTGACTCCAGCAGATGCGAGTAGGGGAATCGGAGTTTCCCCAATTTGGCAAGGATTCAGTTCTTCTGCTTTTCTTTTCCTCTGATTTCTGTCTGTTTTGGTTGCAATTTGGATCAAGTTTACATATTAAAAAAAAAAAAAAAAAAACCTGTCAATTTTTGGGGAGGCGTGGCTTTCACTTTCCTCCTTCTGTGCTGTCTCCCGCGTGCTTGTCTTGGGCCGGGGGTAAGTTTTGTATTTTGTTAAAGTTTCCTTTTCAGCGTTGTGGTGCCTCGCGGAAGCCGGTGGGGCCGGCCTCTCCGCGGTTTTTCCTCTCCCCCGGACAGTTTCTTGCGCCGCGTGGTCGGCTGCAGCTGGTAGAGAGGAACTTTTTCGTCGGGCAGCGCAGCCGTGCAGGCCCCCCCCGCGGCACCTACTCGCGCTCTGGGAAGGCAGGCAGCGCAGGCCGACGGGCCCCCCCGCGTTTGTTCCCCCCTGCTATTGGCCCCCCCCCCCCCCCCCCCGAGGCTTTAATTTTACTTTTTCGCCGGGAGACCCGATGCCGCGGCCGTCGCTCTGTTCGGCCTGCGGCGAGCCGGGGTCCCGGATTTCCCGCGAGGGCATCTGCGCCAGGTGCCTTCCCGGGGGGGAAGGCACCTCGCAGTCCCTCAGTGAATTTTCACTTTTTCAGGAGTTGCCTGGGCGGCGCGGGCCGGCCACTCTGCCTGTTATGGCGGGAACGGCGGCCATTTTAAGTCCTCACCGCGATGAGGAAACGCAGGCAGCGCAGGGAGATGGGGATTGTGCTGACATTTTTCCACCGTTTCTGTTGCCACAGCAGGGCTCTCAGGCCCAGGGGATGACGGCACCCCCTCCCTCGGGGACCGCCCCGGGCAGGCCGGGGTTTTCCCCAGAGTTTATTTTGCTTATGCACTCTGCCTACCTCCAGGGCTTGGGCACCCCCGCGGGACCCCCCCCAGCGAAGATGCCCAGGTTGGCGCCCTCAACATCGAATCCCCCTGACCCGGGGGTGCCGGGGGCCTCCCCGGCCCCCCCCCCCGGGTCCCTCTACCACCCGCTCCAGGGGGGGCAGCGGCGGTCCCGGTGGGGCACGGCCCTGTGAGCCCGGATTTGAGGCATGAAGATGGAACGCCTGAGGGGGATGACCCGCGTACCCTGCGCCTCTTCCAGAGAGAAGAGCTGGATGATCTCATCCCACGGATCATACAGGAAATTGGATCTCGACCCGCCCCCGGACCCCGCCCGCGCCCAATGGCTCCCGCTGTAGTAACATCCTCTAAGAAGGGTGATCCGGTCTTGGCGGCCCTTCGACCGAGGGCCAGGGCTTTTCCCATTCATGAGTCGTTCATGCAACTACTCACCAGGGAATGGGATACCCCGGCGGCGTCCCTGAAGGTCAGTCGTGCCATGGAGAGGCTGTATCCACTGCCTGAGGACTTCCTGGAACTCATCAAGGTGCCCAAAGTGGACTCCGCCGTGTCGGCAGTCACGAAGAGGACGACCATTCCTGTGACGGGCGGATCGGCCTTGCGGGATACGCAAGATCGCAAGTTGGAAGTCTTTCTCAAGAGGGTCTTCGAGGTCTCCGCCCTGGGTATGCGGGCGGCGATGTGCAGTTCGCTCGCTCAGCGAGCTAGCCTTCTCTGGGTACAACTCCTCACGTCGCAGGCTTTGCCCGCCGATGAGGCCGCCCAGGCGGATCGGCTAGAAGCGGCGGTGGCCTACGGGGCGGATGCCTCGTATGACCTCTTTCGGGTCCTGGCAAGATCCATGGTGTCCGTAGTGGCGGCTTGGCGTCTGCTGTGGCTTCGCAACTGGGCGGTGGATACGTCCTCCAAGTCGAGTCTGGGCTCCCTTCCGTTCAGGGGCAAGTTCCTCTTCGGGGAGGATCTGGACCAGATCATCAAGTCTTTGGGGGAGAACGCAGTACATCGTCTGCCGGAGGATAGATATCGACCTTCGAGACCGTATGTCTCCTCCCGGACCAGAGCCAGGGCACAACGACGCTTCCGGAACTACAGGCCATCGAACCCTAGACCCGCCGCCGCCAGGCCCCAGACCGCCCCCGGAGCAGGCAACCCCTCTCCGAAGGCTTCACAATGATGTCAGGCTTGCCCACTCCGCCGTTCCCAGAATCGGGGGTCGGCTGGCGCTTTTCTATCAGGAGTGGGCGCAGATCACCTCGGACCAGTGGGTCCTGGACACTATACAACACGGCTACGCATTGGAATTTGTCCGCCCGCCGCAGACGAGGTTCATTTTCTCCCCCTGTGGTTCAGCGCTCAAGAGACGGGCGGTGCAGGCAACGCTGGACAGGCTTCTGGAAATAGGCGCTATTGCACCCATGCCCTTCGGAGAGGTGGGCTCAGGCCACTATTCCATCTACTTCGTAGTGCCAAAGAAGGACGGTTCCTTCCGACCCATCCTGGATCTCAAGGAGGTCAACAAGTCCCTCCGGGTGGTCCGGTTTCGCATGGAAACGCTGCGGTCGGTGATTGCGGCGGTACATCGGGGGGAGTTCCTCGCCTCCCTGGATCTCACGGAGGCCTACCTGCACATTCCCATTCGGCCGGATCAGCACCGTCTTCTCCGGTTCAAGATTCTGGACCAGCACTTCCAATTCGTAGCTCTCCCGTTCGGTCTGGCGACGGCACCGCGGACCTTTACCAAGATCATGGTGGTCGTGGCGGCAGCACTTCGAAGGGAGGGCATGCTGGTCCATCCTTATCTGGACGATTGGCTCATCCGAGCGAAGTCTTTCAGCCAGGGCCAAGCATCGGTGAGCAGGGTGGTACAGTTCCTGCAGTCCCTGGGATGGGTAGTGAACTTCTCCAAGAGCTCCCTCGCACCCTCGCAGCGCTTGGATTTTTTGGGGGCGACCTTCGACACCCGGCTGGGCAAAGTTTTTCTGCGTCAGGACAAGGCGCAGGCTTTGCGGGATCATATACAGCGATTCTCTGCGTTACGGGATCCCACAGCCTGGGACTACCTCCAGCTCCTGGGGGTGATGGGATCTACCATCGACATGGTACCTTGGGCGTTTGCGCATCTCCGGCCCTTGCAGTGGGCGCTCCTCTCCCGTTGGAAACCAATCTCGCAGGACTACCAGATGATCCTCCCGCTCCCGCAGAATGCCAGGGACAGCCTGGGCTGGTGGCTGGAGCCGTCGAACCTGGCTCGCGGCTTGTCCCTAGATGTGCCAAACTGGGTGGTGGTGACCACCGATGCCAGTCTTCTGGGCTGGGGAGCAGTTTGCGATTGAAGCGCCACGCAGGGGACGTGGTCCGCGCTGGAGGCGAAGTGGTCCATCAATCGCCTGGAAACCAGGGCGGTCAGGCTAGCTCTGCGACATTTCCTGCCGCTTCTCCGGAACCGGGAGGTCAGAGTTCTTTCGGACAACGCTACCCACCGTGGCCTACATCAACCGCCAAGGCGGCACGCGCAGCCGGCAGGTCGCGCTAGAGGCGGCGCTGCTGATGCAATGGGCAGAGCGTCACCTCGTCCGGATCGCGGCCTCGCTCATCGCCGGTGTGGACAACGTTCAGGCGGACTTCCTCAGCCGTCAGCTGCTGGACCCCGGAGAGTGGTCTCTATCCCAGGAAGCGATGCAACTTCTCGTCCATCGGTGGGGAGCCCCTCACTTAGATCTGATGGCCTCCGCTCTCAACACCAAGGCTCCACGCTTCTTCAGTCGCCGGCGGGAGCGCGGCGCAGAAGGAGTGAATGCTCTGGCTCTCCCGTGGCCGCCACATCTGCTACTCTACGCATTTCCACCATGGCCCCTGGTGGGCCGAATGCTTCGCAGAATAGAAAGCCACCAGGGAACCGTGATTTTCGTCGCCCCGGAATGGCCCAGGTGACCCTGGTTCGCGGATCTGCTGCAGCTGGTGATCGACGGGCCAGTCAGACTGGGACACCTCCCCCGTCTCTTACGTCAGGGTCCGGTATTTTTCGATCAGGCAGAACTCTTCTGTCTTGCGGCCTGGCTTTTGAGAGGCGCCGCCTCCGGCGCCGGGGATACCCGGAGGCGGTAGTATCCACGCTGCTGAGGGCGCGTAAGACGTCGACGTCGGTGGCCTATGTTCGGGTCTGGAAAGTATTCGAGCTGTGGTGTGCCAGCCAGGACACGAGACCCACTAAGGCTTCCGTCCCTCAGATCCTCCAGTTTTTGCAAGCGGGGGTGGACAAAGGCCTCGCCTATAATTCCCTACGGGTCCAGGTGGCCGCCCTGGGCTCGCTGTTGAGTGACGGCGGCTCTCTGCTACAGCACCCTGACATTGCTCGTTTCCTCAAAGGGGTCAAGCATTTACGGCCTCCGTTACGGGACCCTTGTCCCTCTTGGAGCCTCAATCTTGTGCTTCGTTCCCTGTCGGGACCACCGTTCGAGCCACTGCGCAGTGCGACGATCAAAGATCTCACCCTCAAGACTGTCTTCCTGGTGGCCATCTGTTCCGCTCGCCGCATTTCGGAGCTGCAGGCTCTATCGTGTAGGGAGCCTTATCTACGTTTCTCCGACTCTGGAGTGTCGCTCCGCACCGTTCCCTCCTTTCTTCCGAAGGTGGTGTCTGCATTCCATGTGAACCAGACGGTGGAATTGCCGTCCTTCTCTTCTTCCGAACCGAAGGCTCTCCGACTCCTGGATGTCAAGCGCACTCTGCGTCTCTATCTGGAGGCTACCAACGAGTTCCGGATTTCTGACCATCTCTTCGTGCTTTGGTCCGGTCCCAAGAAGGGGTCTCAGGCCTCGAAGACGACCATTGCAAGATGGCTGAAGGCGGGCATTGCCGCTTCCTACATTGGTGCGGGGCGGATGCCCCCACCGGGCATTGTCGCTCATTCTACACGTTCTCAGGCGGCCTCCTGGGCGGAGGCTCGCTTGGTCTCGACTCAGGAAATCTGTAGAGCAGCAACTTGGAAATCGTTACACACGTTCTCCAGACACTATCGGCTATACCTCGCCTCTTCGGTCTCGGGTCATTTTGGCGAGCAGGTTCTCCGAGCAGGCCTCTCAGAACCCCACCCGATTTAGGGATGCTTGGGTACATCCCACGGTCTGCACTGATCCTGGTACGTACAGGGAAAAGAAAATTATTCCTTACCTGCTAATTTTCGTTCCTGTAGTACCATGGATCAGTCCAGACGCCCGCCGCGTTTGGGTACTTTTTTCTGCTCGGCTCTACTCGACGTTCTCTATCACTCTGCTCTGTGTTATGCAGTTTTTCGATGTGTTATGCAGTTTTTCGATGTTTTCACAGCTCCCTACAAGTTGGTAGGCTGTTTACCGTTAATTGTTGAGTGTTTGCAATCATTATGCATTGTCTGTTCATACAAACTTGATCCAGAAGGGGTTTTCTACTCGGGCTTTGATATACTCGATACTGAACTCCAGCAGAGGGGGTAGTGGTATATATGGGAACGCCCCCTCGAAGCTTGTGCTGACTCCATCTGCTGGACTGGGGACATAACCCACGGTCTGGACTGATCCATGGTACTACAGGAACGAAAATTAGCAGGTAAGGAATAATTTTCTTATAACTGTCCTCTGCCGGCTGAGCACCCCCAAATCTCTCCAATTGTTTTTTTTTTTTTTTTTAAAGGATAGTTTTATTTTTCGCTTTCGGTTCCGGTCTCCCCATCCCTCCCTCCCACCCAGTACCTTATTCAACCCAGGGTCTCTCGCTTTCCATTGCTGGGACTTCTCTGCGCACAACTTCCGGGATAATTTTCAAAAAGGCCATTTATGTGTGTAAAACCACGCAAGGACTTGTGAAACTTCCCTCCAAATTAAGAGAAACCCCCCAAGCAAGATTCTGCTCATCATAGGCAATAGGCTTTTTCTAAAGGGGGACGTTCAGGAGGGGACTGGATTGCCCAAGCCGTGGAGAAAAAGCTGCTTAACACAGCGGACGCAGGCGTTCCTTTCCTAGGAAGAGCGCTCTGGGAGCACGGAGCAAGCAGGGCCTTCCTTTAACCATCCGAAAGCCAGCACCTGCAGCAGCACAGTGTGACCCTCCCCCCTACACGGCGGGGATAGGCGAGAGGGGAGGGCAAGCATTCAGTACGGGTCAGGGGAAAAGGTGTCCCCTAATGATCTGCTGGCACCAGCTTGTGGAGCACTCGCTGGTTCCTGGAGAGCTCGCTGGTCGAGCTTGCTTAATGTCCAAGATATCACAGGGTCCAGAGTGCTCCCTCTGCAACCCATTCAGAATCTCATGAGGTCAATATTGCACCAGGTGGGGGTGGATAAGTTAGCCGGATAACCTTACCATCTAACTTCTACCAGATATTCAGTGGCACGGCGGAGCTGCCTCTGAATACGCTCATCTATCACCCGAGTTAGTCAGATAAGTATGTCTGGCTAACTATAGGACTGCTTTCAACTCTGCCTCTGGAATGCCTCCAGGTTATCTGATTAAGCTTTATCCAGCTAATTACTTAAGCTTGATAAACCGGAGGCATTCAGCGCTCGGGAAGTTTTAAATCTTGGCATTTGTCCAACTAATTTAGCCGGACAAACGCGCTGTCTATGGAACCTAATTTTGTTTTCATTATTGTGATTATGGCTCAGGCGAGTTATGTATGCTATCTCCAGCTTACATTGTAAGATTTTGAATCCCTTCCCGCTCTAGTTTGTTCTCAGTCTTATGAATGACCAGAAGAAATTGGGAAGAGAGACTGTTTTGATTCCCTCTGCATCTCGGTGTACCTCACGATCTCCCCCCGTGCACCCCAGGACTCTGCCAGTGGAGGAAAAGGTAAGACACTATTATCTGTGCAATTCCATTGATGGATTTGCATTTACTAGTGTGAAATAAATAACGTTATGAAAATGGAAAACTGGATTTCTTGTGCTGCCTTTTACTAGGCCAGTGTAAGACGTTATGTCCTGAACATGCACCTATAAAATTCTCTTTATCCTAGAGAAAATTCCATATCAGAAGTCACAATGAGGTTCATATTTAGCCGCTGAGAAGCTTGGCTAGTTTGCAGGATAAACCTATTCGGCTAACTAGCAGGGTATATTCAGCAGTGCAACAGATTATACCCAGCCTTCTTAAAGTTAGCCAGATAAGTATATCCGGATAACTTTGTCAGCCCTGTAACGCAACCAGAGCTGGCCAGTTAGGTTAGCCGGCTAACTCCGCTCCTCCCCAGAACGCTTACTTCCTGCCCCAGGAATGCCCCTATCTTATCTGGCTGAATTCTAGCTGGATAAGAGCTAAATATAGCCATGTAAGCCATTTAGACGGATAACTATTACGTTGTGTTCACCGCATGGAATTTTCTTCGGTTTAAAGATACTTTTGTGGTTCAGTAATAATGTACATCTGTTCATGTAATCCATCTGTTGACGTTTTGTCATTATGTAAGGCAAGGTATGCAATCTCGTCGGGCTTCACAGCATTCACCATTGACATGCTTAAAAGAGCGTGATGTTTGGGCCTGTTTTACCAGCGGAAATGGGCTAGAGAATTGGCCTCATAAATTCCCATATGCAACCCAACACCAGCTCCTTCCGCCCTCCCCATATCTTTTGCCCGTCCTCTCAGTCCTTTTCCTACAACTGCCCTCTGTATCTATCCCAAGTATGCCCATAATCCATTACAAGGATGGCCTCCACTTGTCGGCTCTTTCAGGCCTTGCCATCTTCAGCTTTGCTTCATACGAGACCAATATTTAAGCCAACCCCCAGAACCAAAGACTCCAGGCAGAGGAACTAGCTCTTTGTACTACATGGTGCAAGCCAAAAAACAAAATACTTCCAGGAAGCCATCTGTCCATATCTTATTGAATAAGATTAAGTATCACACAGGCATACTAGAAGTTTAGCAAACAGTCTTTTTCCTTGGTTAAACCACATTTTACGAGAGCTGTAGCCGCATCTTATCCAGGAAAATCTCACACCACAGTAGAAGAAATATGCAAAGTAACTGCCTGGTCACCTAAATAAACATTCACAGGGCATTTTCTGCAGCAAAGTTAGATGGACGATGCTACAAGCTGCAGTTAACCCCAAGCCCTGTGAGGTTCTGCTTTTGTCCATCCCATGGGGGTGCACTGGGGCGAGAGTGTGACAGATGTGGAATTTTTCTTACCGTCAATCCACGTTCTGTTCATTTTTGCCCACTCCCCTGCGTATAGCCTCCCTCCCAATTTAAACTTTATAATGCTTTCGCTCCCACCAAGTTAGTTCGCTTTCTTAAATCTGGTGTGTGTACGTTACAGTTGGATTTTCTAATTTTCTCTTCCTGCCTGAGTTCTCGTCTTCTGCTTCTTAATGCCGGGAAAGTGTGATGTCATTGAGACTCTTAAAAGAGAGAGTGCAAGGCTAGTTTGTGCTGGTCTCTTGTTCCATGCTGTTACACGACCCACAGCGTACACTGGGGGCGAGAGTTTACAGAACATGAATTGACGGTAAAGAAATTTTCAGTTTGCATGCGGCCCCCTTCACTTACTGCTCCTGTGGATCCGATGTGTCTGGCCCCCCCGGGGGTGTGTCGGTACGAGCTGTATGCACCCTGCTGGCTTTCAGTGGCCTGTTGGCAGTCCGATAGGCTGAGGACTGGCGTACATGAGCTGCAGTCACTTTTCGTGGCATTTCAATTTCCAGAAATATGAAAAAAAAAAAAAGGATGAAGTAAGGAAACCGATCCTTAATGGTAAATGTGGCTGAAGGGCTAAAGAGAGAGGGGGTCTGAGACAGGGGAGATATTGATTCTTTGAATTGAAGTTTTTCAGCTTTGCTAAGGGGTAATGGAAGTAACCACCTCATGTTAGGTGGTTGTAGCCTCTTCCTCGGTGTGCACCTTTCAATATATTTGTAGTAGTTGCGGTCTGATTTTGATGCTGGTTTGGTACTTGCGCTGGGAAGTCTGATTATAACTCACAGCTCCTCGTGGTGGTGAGTTTGGTGGTAATTCTGGCTAGGATTGTAGTGATCTCTTTCAGAGGGGTGATTTCATTGGTGGTTATGGTTTTGTGAGATGTGGTGGTGTTGGGGATTGGTTCTTATATGTGTATATATCCATATCTGTATTGCGAAAAACGCAAAGAATAAAGCTGCAGCATCTAATGTGGAGCCAGAGGTACTTTCCGGCAAAATGGTGTTATTTCTCTTGATCAATGTAATACCGTGTAGTGTCTCGGAGACGGCGGCTGTAAAGAATGACAAATTGCTTTCCCGTAGCGCGTGCCGCCCACTGAGTGCACGAGACGGCGCTCGGCCTCCAGAGGGACTACTTTCAGGGACATTCTGGATAAATTACTTTTGGATGTGTCCTGACGTACCCAGCCATCACCTCACCTACCAGGTTTAATGGTCACTGGTGAAAGTGAGGGGGTGGGGGGGGGGCAGGTCTCCACGCTGACAGGTTTTTGAAAAAGCAATTTGAGATTGAAGCTGTTGTACCTATAAGGCTAGCCACTGTCTCTTAAGAGGTTGCATTTAGTATGTATGAAATATATATTATATACGTGTGTGGGTGTATGTATGTGTGTGTATATCTATATATATATATATATAATGTTTTGAGGTATAGGTTTAAATATGGACTGTCTGCCTGGCAAGGTTATATGTGCAATATCCTATAATATTTTAAAGAGAGGTATGAAGGATTTTATGTAGAAATGGGGGGTGGGGGGGGGTGAAGTAGTGATGGTATTGTACTACAGCACAGAGTGCTATAGGATTGGTTGCTATGACAACCAGAAGGCAGCTGAGCCCAGTGGCTACGTGCCTTTATCCGGTCCAGCCGGGGCGTGTTACAAGTGAGACCTTAAAAGAAAAGGGTCCTTTTAAAAACGGTATAAATTGCCCCTCTCTGTTGTCTTTCTGTCGTCACACTGCAAAGCTTTAATGGGTTTGGTCAGGGTCAGCTTGTCCAGGAGGAGCTGCTGACAGGACGTATTACTGGGCCCTCTGGCTCCAAGGAAGTGGTGGCAGAGCATGCGCGTGCCCCGGCATGGCACGTCCGCTTCTGGCGGCTGGAGAGCGACCCTGCACCAGCGCGCGCCTGTATCCCAAGGAGGCAAAACCCCCGTCGGGCCGAGTCAGCCACGGCCAGAATCAGCAAAGCCCACAGACTGGGGCGTTGCGGCGGGATAAACGGCTTCCGGGAATGATTCAGATGTCAGGGCTCTGTTACGTCGTGCTGGCTGCCCTCATTGGAAATATTTTAAATAGAAGTAATTTTGCTGCGTGGCTGTGGGAGATGATGGGATGTTCCTCATTGCCCCCTTCCCCCCTTCAAACATCTTTCGTCTAAGTTTTCAGCAGACGCTGAGTAACTGCTCGTCAGTATTACATGGGGTTGTCCAGGGCAGGATGGGGAATGAGAGAAGCTGCACGCAGGCCTGGAGTGGATAATGAAAAGAAATGTTTCTATCGGTTTGCCTAGGTATAGATAACGTATGTCAAGCTCTTTTTAAAAATAAAGTGCCCGTACTTTGTGATGCAGTAGAGTTCCCTGAATTTTATGTCGTCTCTTTTTATTTTTGCTGGAAGCTATGCTCCCATGCTTGGCGGATGGCATGGGATGGGGGGGAGGGGCGAGGCGGTTGTGTTGCTGAAACTGCTGGCAGTGGCCAGATCGCAGGGGATTGTCAGTGCCGGCTTGTGCCAAGTCTTTTCTCAGAGGCAGTGCATGCAAATTTTCTCTCCTGCATATTCATTATGGATATCCTAAAAACCCGACTGGCTGGTGGGTCCCCAGGACAGGATTGGGGCCCACTGCCTTAGATGATATCCTCATGCTTCATTTCTGCAACCCAGTTTCCCTGCTGCGTTTCACAGTTTTGGCTGCTGCTGCTGCTAGATTTTGCACACTTATTCCCAGTTTATCATCAACTAAATATAGCGTGGTCTTTTTCCCGGTTAGCGTTGGAAAGCATTCCCATAGTTTGATAGAAACATCTCCTTGTTCCCCAAGTGCATTACCCTACGTCTATCAACGTTACATTTCATCTGCCGGTTGGCCATCCCAGTTGTCTCTGATATATACATTCATCTGGAAAATCAGCGGGCTTGCAGTGAGACACAGTTCTGGTGTCATCTGCAGAAATGGCAGTATTGCTGTTTTGTTTCATCTTCCAGATCAACAGCTGAAGCGGTGAGATGTCTTCCAGCTGCAGACCTCTTCTCTCTTGTGCCCTTGGAGGTTTTCTCTGCCCTTGACCTGAGCTTTTCTCTGTCCACGTTCCAATCCTCCCCCTGTCTCAGCTACCATGACATGCCACTGACGTTCAGCTTCAGAGCTCTCTCTGGGTTTTTCCCCCTCACCTGCTAGTGCTCGCCAGCTCCTGATCTGTTAAATATATATAGTCATGTCTTTGCTGCATCATACATATGAATTGTATGTCATGAAGCCTTTGGGGATACACCTATACAAAAAAAAATTATATAGAAAACAACTATACTGTGGTGTGACAGAGCTGAAGGGCAAGTGAAGGTCAGTGAGTATTGTTAATAAACTTGTTGATATTACTTTTGGAAAGTAATCAGTTATAAATTTAGCTGCTCACAAAAGCAATCCAGTATGAATCAATGCTACTTTTCTTAAGAGTAATTTGTTATTGATTTCCTTTAGCACCAGACTTTGTGAAATGTTTGTGAGATGTGATTGGAAAGGCATCCTAAATTTCTAGCGGCTCACAAGGTTTATGTTGGGGCAGGAATGAGGAAACTCGTTTGGATGATCAAACCTGTGAGTTGCAGGCCACATAAGGGAAATCTCAAAACTACTGGAAAAATGGAGGGGTGAGAGGTCAGGGAGTGGAGGGAGGAGGCAGGAGAAGGAAGTAGCTAAAGATAATGTGTTATTACTCTTACCCTAAAAGGTTATCTGATTATTTATTCAATCTTATTTTAAACCACCTTTTCTATAGTGCAGTCAAGGTGATGTACAAATGCATAATACAATGCAAATAAACATCAGACAATAAAATATTAAGACAATCACAGAGAATAATAAACATCAGACAACATACCTCAAGCACAACATAAAATAGTAGATAGTGCTCTTCAGCTGAACATAAATCAGATCAGCAATGCTAAGCCATAAAAGTACAAACTGCATAAAACAGGCTACAGAGATTAACTATCAAAGTCACTGTTTTACAGCACAAGGGAGGAGTGAATTTTAATCATCATTAAATCCAACTTGCCCAAAGAAAAGGAACCGAATCGGACAGCATTTGAATGATTCTCAAGACAAAAAGAAAGTTCAAGAAAATAGAAAACAGTGTAAATTGGGTATACAAGCAAGTCTTGATTCAGACTCTGGCTCCTAGCACCCAGAAGTCATTTATTTATTTATGAAACTTTTAATATACCGACATTCATAGGGCATATCATGCCGGTTTACAAAAAACTGAAGCAGGTGGAAAATACAATGAACAGGGGTGGGGGAGAGGGGGAGCAGGCAAGAAAAGGGTGAGAAGGGGGCAGGGGAAGAGCAGCAAGAAAGGATAGGGCAGAAGGAGAGAGAGGAACAATCAAATTGAGCAATATAATAAAAGGAACATAATTGTAACTGGGTTCTAAAACTATAAGTTAAGGCGAGGTATTTATTTACATTAAATCAATAGCGTAAATACTTGTTAGGGTTAAGGCTTTGGCAAAGAAGAGTTCAAAAGGGGGGGGGGGGGGCGGGAGGGAAAGCGGGTGCAAGGGGTAGAAGTCATGATGAAAAAGTAGAGAAACGCACACAAAATAAAATAAAGAGCCATCATCCTCCAGCTGGCTACAATTTAAACAGTAGTACATTGTAAGAGCTGACTCAGAAAAACAAAAACACAAGTCAAAAAGGCCCAGCTAGTACTATCCTTCCTTCAATAAAACCTCTGACAAGGAACTTCAAAATAAAAACCAAACAAACCTGAAATAAGTCATGAGTCTAGATGAGGAACTGGCTCATTGATCAGCGTGATTTAGAAAGGGAAGCCCAAATACTGAAAAATGCCCCTGGTTTGTCTCTTACCTCCCAAATCCATTGTTCCATATTCAGTATTTCTCCTACCTTTTGCATCCTTTCCAGTTTGGTAGGGGGGAAGGACTTTCTCCTGTGTCTGGCTATGACGCTCCTGGCAGCTAACAATAAAGCCCTTCCGCAAGCGGTTATGGTTTTTATGGAACTACCCACTAAGTACTGCTCCCTAGCAAAAATTCAGAAATAGTTCATGGAATTTCAGAGCCCACAATCCTCAGAATGGTGTTATGCACCTCCTTCCTTGTAGGCTGAATCAAGGGACATTCCCACCATGAATGATTAAACGAGCCTGGCAAACTGCAATTCTGCCAGCACAAAGGGGAAGTATTAAGGTCCCATTGGTTCATCCCCTAGGGAGGTAGTGTACATCCTCATGAATTAGGATAATAAATTAATCCGCTGCGGAGTAGTGTACATCCTCATTAGGATAATAAATTAATCTGCTACGGAGAAATGTATGTCCTGCGGCACAACTTAAAAAAATGCAGGCATGACTTTTAGAGGACTTTCTCTGTGGCAGGCCCAAACAGTATGGAACTCCTTGCCTGTTTCACTCAGGCTGTCCTCCTCTAGCAAGGACTTTCAGAACTTATGAAAAACATACCTATTTGAGTTGGCTTTTAATACCTGATGCTCTAACGAAGTCCCGTGCTGACTGGTTTCTATCTACATTTTATTTGTCATTGTTGTGTTTATTTTATGACTATGAATGCTCTTATTTGATCTGCTCTGGGTTTTGTATTTATTTATTTTTGTATTTATTTACGTATTTAGTCATTTTATGTACTTTCTTTCCAAAAGAAGATCACAACGGTTTACAAAGTCGTTATTAAAATTCTTGGTCGACATTCACATACTGTGTCCAGGGACGGAGGAATCACTAGGCGAGCTAGGCCTGTGCCTAGGGCGCCTCGGCAGGCAGCCAGCCCCCAACTCGCCCTGCCTCCCCCCCAGTGCCACCCTCCCGACGCCCCCCTAGTGGTCCAGCGGAGGACCTGGGAGCGATCTGCTGCTCCCGGGGCCTCGGCTGCCACTAAGGCAAAATGGCACCGGGGGCCTTTAGCCCCTACCATGTGACAGGGGCCAACCAATGGCACTGATAGCCCCCTGTCACATGGTAGGGGCTGAAGGCCACCGGTGCCATTTTGCTTAGTGGCAGCTGAGGCCCCGGGGGCGGAAGATCGCTCACGGGTCCTCCACTGGACCACCATGGGGGGGTGTCGGGAGGGTGGCACTGGGGGGGGAGGCAGGGCGAGTCGGGGGCTGGCTGCCTGCCGCGGCGCCCCCTAAGTCTCAACGCCTGGTCTCCGGCTGCACCGATCTTCCTTTCTTCGGCCACGTGATCAGCTAGACCAGCTGCGCCGATCTTCTTTCTGGGTGTGTGTGTGTGTAATGTATATGTGAGAAAGGAATGGAGCGTATGTATGTATGTTTGTGTGTGTGTGTGTGAGAGAAAGGAATGGTGCTTCTGTGTGTGTGTATGTGAATGTGAGAAAGGAATCTGCCAGTTTAAAAAAATGAAATGTGATAATACATATACCTCAACTTTTGTGCTGGTAGTGCAACTTTTGAAAAGTTGGATGAAAGATGAAATTACTGAATTTTAAGCATCCCTCTTCTGGAAAATAAAATTTAACAAAGTGGGTAGAGACAAATACTAAAGCAAAAAAAATTAAAGTATTTAAAATGTTCATCTCAGCAAAATCACAAATTTAAGATAGTGATGCCAGGTGGGGTTTGGGGTTTTTTTTGAAGCATAATTTAAGCATGAAGACTAGAATCGTTCCAATCTGAAACGGTTTTGCTTTTTTTTTTTTTTAAGCCTTTAGAAAATGTATATATTTAAATGACTAAGGCTGGAATCTTCCCATTTAAAAGGGAAGCTGACTAAGGATGTCTTTCTGATCCATATCTCCCACATGAATAATCATACGACTGATAGTTTGAAGAAAGACATTTGCTTTATTGTCTGAAAGCATAAAACAAGAGAAGCTATACGGTGTGGGTGGCTGTCCCTTGGGAGGACAGAACCTGAAGGAAGGGTGTCATTTTGCCTTCTGCTAGGAATGTGGTTTTCTTATTTAATGGTTGGGAGCATCAATTTCACTTTTAGTAAAAGTGAAAAATGCTGCAAGTCTGAAAGCTTCTGTGAGAGTGTAATATGTATGTGAGATAGGGAGGGTACTTCTGTATGTGTGTGGTGTATATGTGAGACAGGGAGGGTGCTTGTGTGTATGCTAGAGAGATGGAGCATGTTTTTGGTTGGCTTGTGGCTGTGAGATAGAACATGTGTGTGATTGAGAGCTTGTGTGTAAGTGAAATAGAGAGAGCATGTGTGTGCTTGAAAGCCTGTGTGTAAGTAAGAGAGCGAGAGCATTGTGTGATTGAGAGAGACTGGCCAGAGAGGTGACGTGTGTGTGTGTGTGTGAGAGAGACTGATCAGGGAGCTGACTGATATGTGTGTGCTTGTGTGTGTGAGGGAGAGAGAGAGACTGGTTGGGGAGATGATTGGTGTGTGAGAGACAGACACTGGTCCTGAGGCTGTGACTGGTGTGTGTGTGTGTATGTGTGTATGTGTGAAAGAGAGAAGAGATTGGTTGTGGTCCCTAAGGAAGAGGACTGTGAGGACAGCTTCAGCAGCTACTGCTGCTTCTGGTGTGGCCTGCAAGGGAAAGGAGTAGGAGAATTGCTGGAGAGGGTAAGTAAAGGTGGCTTTTAAGTTCATTTTTCTTGATTGACTACCATTTTAATTATTGGGTAGTATGTGATGTGTCTGCTGTTTGAAATATTTTATTGGTGTTTGGTAAAGCTTTCAAAATTTCCATGAGTCTTTAATTATTGGATATTCTATTCATCAGCTGTTTTGAAATGATTTTATTTGTATGATTTTATAATTATGATTAATGATTTATATATCTTGATTTTATTGATTTATTTCACGAGGAATGGTGACATTTTTGTTTTCCATTCTTACACTGTATAGAGTCTGGCATGATGTGTTTTACAGTTCAGTTTTTGCCTGCACATTTCTATTTATACGTTGTGGCTTTATTCTGTATTTGGTGAGGGTCTGTCTCTGCTCTGTGTGTGTGACCATGATGAGAGATTCTGTTAGCATATAGTGTCTGTATAGGGATCTATAGCAATCGGGTTTGATTTGTTTCCTCAGTAGGTGGTGTATTGGTATTCTAGGACCCAATGTAATATTTACCCTTGCTTTTTCACAGGTAGGGTTATTGTTGTTCGAGTCCTTGGTGTTATTACTGTTATGTTACAGTGGGATTGCAGTATAGATTTTGAGTGTTTTTTTTGTGGGGTTTTGTGTTAGTTCACAATGTGCCTGGCAGTGGAAGGTGTTTGTGCTGCTGTTATTGTGAGGTGACACCAGAATTTGAAAATATCTTTTACTATGATGAGCTGTAAGGGAAACATCCAAGCTCCATTGTTTGGGGGAATTTCAGTGGATGCACAGAGTTACAGAACTGGAGGTGCAGGATTTGTATTGACATTCTGTCCCTTCCTATAAATTCCAGACTTCACTCTCATAGCCACATAGAATTAGTTGAATGAGGCTATCAAATAATTTTATAATGTGAAACTGGCCAGCTTTTTAAAATTACGCAGAAGACCCTTTGGACATTTTTATTAACAGGTTTTTTTTTTAACCAATTTTAATGCAGAATCCATGCTATAGAGGTGGGTGTGATGAAGAAATGTCATTTTGGCTCCCCCCCCCAAAAAAAAAATTCTTCTGTTTAGAGATGCCACTGATTTTCTGTGACCTTAAGCATTAGTACAAGAAGGATTAAGGGGGGGGATGCTGGAGAGGCACACAAATGCATTGGCCCTCGGGCACCGGAGACCCTTGGTGCGCCACTGGGTGCGAGCCATATGGGGCCGCAAGCGGCGGCAAAGAGGAGTGGAGATTTGGTGGGCCGCGAGCAGTGCCCATCCTGCTCGTGACCCAGAAAACCGCACAGTCAGCGGGCGTGATCGAGAATGAGGTAGGAGTCGGGGCCGAGACCAGGGGGGTGGCGGCGCGACCTGGGGGGAGAGGGGGGGGGCGTGCAACGGAGAAGGCTCGCCTAGGGCGCCAAATCCCCTTGCACCGGCCCTGATTGGGTCAACATTTATATTCTAGGTCAACACAACAGCAAATGCATATTCTAGTTCATATCCATACATATTCTAGGTCAAAACATCGGCAAGTATATAATCTAGTACCTTATTCATATATTTTCTAGGTCGACACAACAGCAAATACAAATTCTAATTCTACTAACAATACACTTTACGTTGTGCGGTCCTTATTGCTCACTCCGCTAACATTATCTCTTGTACTGACGTTGTATTTATCAGCATATTGGTATTTTATATTAAATCAAATGCATTTCTAAAGAGCGGTATAAAAGAAGTTTAAAATAAATACATTAAATAAACATGCTGGTTTTATGCACGTATGTGCTGTTTTATGCATACTGTTGAAAATTACTGTTCAAATGATCTTCTTTGGGGACAGAGCTCCATAATGTTTACCCAGCCAATGAGAAAGCACATAAATGTGTCCTGGCCAGTTTAAAACTTCTCAACGACGGAATTTTAAGTAATGTATCTCATGAGGATCCCATGCCTTGTGTATGTTCATACTTATCCGGGTATGCGCTCAGGTGCACTGGGCCGGTACCATGTAACAGTTTAAAATCCAGACATAACAGTTTAAAATGCATCTGAAATAAAACTGGCAATCAATGAAGGTTTCTGTAAAATAGGAGTCATGTGATCACTGTACTCACATCCTGAAACCAAGAAAGCCAGCACATTTTGAATAATTTGCAGCTGATAAATAGATTTCTTTTGAGGCCTATGTATAAACAAAAAACTTGTCTTACTGGGTCAAACCGAGGAGCAGAGAGCTAGGCTGGATATGCATTGAAAATGAAGAACCAGGCTTATTTGGTTTGGGGTAGTAACCGCCGTAACAAGCCAGTTACTCCCCGCTTTTTTGTGAATGCAAATATTTTTCCACATTTCCTCTTGCCGTTGAAGCTTAGAGCAATGTTGGAGTCGCATTAAACGTGTGTATGTTTATTGAATAAGGGTATTATCTCCAGGCAGTAACCGTCATTCCCGTGAGCCACCCACTCTTCATTCACGTCCTCTAGACTTTATGGATCCACAGTGTTTATCCCACCCCCCTTTGAAGTCCTTCACAGATCTGGTCTTCACCACTTCCTCCGGAAGGGCATTCCAGGCATCCACCACCCTCTCCGTGAAGAAATACTTCCTGACATTGGTTCTGAGTCTTCCTCCCTGGAGCTTCAAATCGTGACCTCTGGTTCTGCTGATTTTTTTCCGACGGAAAAGGTTTTTCGTTGTCTTTGGATCATTAAAACCTTTCAAGTATCTAAAAGTCTGTATTATGTCACTCTGCTCCTCCTTTCCTCCAAGGTGTACATATTTAGATCCTTCAATCTCTCCTCATAAGCCATTCGATGAAGACCATTCACCCTTTTGGTCGCCCTTCTCTGGACCGCCTCCATCTTGTCTCTGTCTCTTTGGAGATACGGTCTCCAGAACTGAACACAGTACTCCAGGTGAGGCCTCACCAAGGACCTGTACAAGGGGATAATCACTTCCCTTTTCCTACTCGATATCCCTCTCTCTATATGCAGCCCAGCATTCTTCTGGCTTTAGCTATTGCCTTGTCACATTGTTTCGCCGACTTCAGATCATTAGACACTATCACCCCAAGGTCTCTCTCCTGCTCCGTGCACATCAGCCTTTCTCCCCCCATCGAATACAGTTCATTCGGATTTCCACTCCCCATATGCATGATACTGCACATCTTGGCATTGAATCTCAGTTGCCATATCGTCGACCACTCTTCCAGCTTCCTTAAATCCCGTCTCATTCTCTCCACTCCTTCCGGCGTGTCCACTCTGTTGCAGATCTTAGTGTTATCCGCAAAAAGACAAACCTTACCTTCTATCCCGTCCATAATGTCGCTCACAAAGATATTGAACAGGACCGGTCCCAACACGGATCCTTGCGGTACACCGCTTAAAACCGCTCTCTCTTCAGAGAGAGTTCCATTTACCATCACACATTGTCTTCTGTCCGTCAACCAGTTTGCAATCCAGGCCACCACCTCGGCACTCATTCCTAAGCTTCTCATTTTATTCACCAGACTCCTGTGCGGGACCATATCAAAAGCTTTGCTGAAATCCAAGTAGATGACATCAAGTGCTCTTCCTTGATCCAGTTCCTTGGTTACCCAGTCAAAAAAGTCTATCAGATTTGTCTGACAGGATCTTCCCCTGATGAATCCATGCTGCCTCTAGTCCATCAATTCTCCCGACTGTAGATGGTTCACTATTCTCTCTTTCAACATTGACTCCATTACTTTTCCCACCACCAAAGTGAGGCTAACCGGTCTGTAGTTACCAGCCTCTTCTCTGTTCCCACTCTTGTGAAGCGGGACCACCAATGCTCTTCTCCAATCACTCTGCACCACTCCCGTTTCTAGGGATCTATTGAACAGGTCACACAGCGGACCCGCCAGCACATCTCTGAGCTCCCTCAGTATCCTGGGATGAACTTCATCAGGCCCCATGGCTTTGTCCACTTGCAGTTTTTCCAGCTCTTCCCATACATTTTCTACTGTAAATGGAGTTACATCTACTCCACTCCCCTCCAGTTTCTTGTTAACTAGCGACGGTCCTTCTCCAGGGTCCTCTTTAGTGAACACAGAACTGAAGTATTCGTTTAATATTTCTGCCATTTCTTCGACTCTCTCCACACATTGATCCTTTCCATCTTTCAATTTCGCTATACCACTTTGAACTTTTCTCTTTTCACTGATGTATCTGAAAAATGTTTTGTCATCTCTCTTTATCTCCTTGGCAATCCTCTCTTCCGCTTGACTTTTTGCCGTCTTGATTAATTTCTTCGTCTCCCTCAGTTCTACCAGATATTCTTCTTTGTGCTCCTCCCTTTGGGATCTTTTATATTTCTTGAACACTGTTCTTTTAGCCTTTATTTTGTCAGCCACCTCCTTTGAGAACCAGATAGGTTTCATTTTTCTTTTGCTTTTCTTTACTTTTCTAACATATAGATTAGTTGCCTTAGTAATTGCTCCTTTTAGATTGGTCCATTGTTGATCCACATGTATGACATACATGTTGATCCACATGTATGACATACATTGGTCCATTGTTGATCCAAATGTATGACATACATTTTCTGGTCAGCTCAGGCATATTGCACCCACCAAAACCTCTGGCTGCACCATTGTATGCTTGAGGGAATCCTTGAATTGCTAGTGATGCAACTCAGAAACATGATGGCAGCTTAAAACTATATGGCTCATCCAGTCTGCCCATCGGTCCAATTAATTTAGCCTCACTTCCTTAGAGATCCTCTGTATTTATCCCATGCTTTCTTGAATGCAGATATTGCTTTTGTCTCCACCACCTCAACTAGTTGATTGTTCCATGTATCCACCACATCTTCCTCCTCAATTGGATTTCCTGGAGTTTGGTGGTGTTTACCTAATGATTCCACATGCTATATGTATGTAGTAGCAGACTCTTCTTTCTCCCACTTAATAGTATTTATCTCATATTTATGTTTCTTTTTTGTTCAAGGAGAAGTCCTCTGCCTGTTTGGTACATTGTAAGAGGCCTGTCATAATCTGGGTAATTTCATTTGTGAAATGTTTGTCTGGACAATTATGTTCATGGCATCCTGATAGTTTTTCTAACAGGCATATTTTATTTCCTGTGTAGTTGTTACATCAGTGGATCAGATTTTATGGCTCTCCAAATCCCTTAGTTTTTAACAGAATCATCATCTGAAATCTACAGGTTGCATAATTGCTAGAATTCATAATTTCAAAATGATTTATAGCATGTTCAGAGATTTTTGAGTTACTTTCACTTTCAGTTTGCTCACAGAAAATCTTTTTCTACTTGGGCTACTGTTTAACAAATTATGTCTGCAATTCACAAAAAAATCCTTTGTATGAGTTTCTCTCTGCAGCTTTTTCTACCTAGCTCACTCTTTACTGTTTTGTTTTTTCCTTGTTTGGGAGCTTTTCTCACTCTGTGGGATATCTTTATCTGTTCTGGCTTTATCTTTATCTCCTTTTGCATTGCCTCTGACAGTTGAAATTGCTAGCTTGAAGCATTTAGAAATTTTTTTTTATAGTGGTCCCTTGCTTTGTAAGCATGAATTAGCTTCACTTTCAAGTGCTCAGACAGCTGTTTAGAGGAATCAATGGTTGTTGAAAGTTGACAGAACAACAATCACAACCTCAGAGGTTAGAAGGATCAGAGTATTTGTTCAGCAGTGGAATTGCCTTCACCTGACTAATTGAAGGCCTAACGAATCAATCAAGTGTTTGGGCTTTATTAACAACTTTTAAAAAAAGTAATGATGAGTCAACTGGAAGGGTGTCCAAACTTTTGCAAATACCATATTCACTGTTTAAATTTTCAATCGGTTAAAATCAGCACATAAATAGTAATTGGAAGGTCACCATCAAGTCTAAGCACGGGGTCCTCCACCGACAACGAACAAGGGACATTACCTCCTCAGACAGTTCCCACTCCCTAGGGTCCCACTCTTGGCAACTTAGAAAATCCGCGTACACATTGTCCAAGCCCTCTATGCGCGAGTCTGCCAAGTGCTCTAGATGCTATTCTGCCCAATGTACCAAAAGCCGGGACTCCTGTACCACTGAATGATTCTTGGTAACCCCCCCCCCCCCCGGCGAGTGATATAAGCCATGTTTGTCTCATTGTCCGACAAGACCCTCACCAAGGGGAGAAATGCCAGCAGGGCCAAACGCTAGACGATGAATAAACCAGGAAGCTTCCTTTGGAGACCAGCAACCTTGCACCGACTGATGCTGGCATACCACGTCCCAGCCGAAGAGACTAGCATCGGTGGTAACGATTGTCTAGACTGGGATATCGAGATCCACTCCCTGGCTTAACTTGTCCCGTCGGAGCCATCATGAGAGACTGGAACGCACAGACTCTGGGAGAGGGAGAGGTAGCTGATAATGCTCCAATAACTGGTCCCAGCAAGATAGTAATGTTGATTGCAATGGCCTCATATGAGCAAAGGCCATGGAACCAACTCCAAGGTAGAAGCTATAGATCCGAGCACTTGTAAGTAATCCCAGACCTTGGGAACTCATCTGTCCAACATTCCTCGAACTTGAGCCTGAAGCTTGGCAATCCACTCCTTGGTAAGGAACACTTTCCCCGCCTTCGTGTTGAAAAGCACACCCAGGAATTCCAGACTCTGGGAAGGAACCAAACTACTCTTGGCCAGATTGACAATCAATCCAAGTGATTGGAGATGCCCGAGCACCAAATCCACTGCCATCTGGCAAAGGGATTCCGACTTTGCCCGAATCAACCAATCGTCCAGATAGGGATGATCCAGAGCACCCTCCCTTTGGAGAGCCGCAGCGACTACGACCATCACCTTGGTGAAAGTCCTGGGCGCTGTAGCCAAGCCGAAGGGGAGAGCACAGAACTGAAAGTGTTACCCCAGAATCATGAATCTTGGATATTTCTGGTGATCTGATCTGATGCCGATGTGCAGGTAAGTCTCGATAATCCAAAGAGGCTAGATACTCCCCTTTGTGTACTGACGCAGTCACGGAACGTAGGGTTTCCATCCGGAACCGAGGAGCCTTTAGAGCCATTTTACCCTTTTCAAATCTAGGATTGGGCAGAACATGCCCTCCTTCTTGGGAACGATGAAATAGATAGAGTAGCGATCTGTTCTTAGTTTGTCTAGGGGGATGGGGACAATGGCTCCCAACTGACGTAGACGTCGGATGGTCGCCCTTATTGCGAGTACCTCTTCCCGGTATGAACACGGGGACACCAGAAATCGGTCTCTTAGAGGATGAGCAAACTCTAAAGCATAACCGTGTCTTATCACATTTAGGACCCACTGGTGCAACATGATCCTGGTCCAATCCTCATAAAATAGAGATAGGCGGCCTCCTATCTGTGGGACCGAAGAGTGGACCAGCCTTGCCTCATTGGGAAGACTTGGCGCTACTTCCTGTTGTATTTTTATTATACACTGTCTGGTAAGGGCCATCTCTGCCGGGATGACAACCTTGAAAGGACTGAGACCAGGACTGTTGGCAACCGGAGACTTCCTCGGAGCCAAACCTGGAATCTTTGATTTACTTTGAAGTGGGAATGAGAAGACGAGAAATTATGAGAAGAAGGCAAATTATGGACCTTATTCTCCCTAGAGACTTGATTATTTCCTCAAGGTCCTTGATGAAGGCACCTCACTTCCTTTGGTAGTCCATTCAACAGGAGAGGACCTCCCGAGAAGAAGGCCTGCTCTCTGGTTTCATCAAGATGAAACATTGAGTAGCATTAAGTTTGCCTACCTAAGGTACTGTGAAGTGGTGTGGATTTTCAATATTGAAGGAATCCAGGGGGGGCGTATGTTGTATACAGATGAGTGAATAATCATAGCAAGCTTGTATTGTATGCAGTATGAGATTGGGAGCCAGTGTAATCTTTCAAGGACTGGCATTATACGTTCATATATGGGCGTGCCAGTTAGAAGTCTTACTGCTGAGTTATGTATAATCTGTGGGGGATGGGTAGCATATCTTGGGAGACATATTAAGAGAGAGTTGCAGTAATCTATACCAGAGAAAAGTAGAAACTGCAGTACAGATTAGAATTCAGAGTGCTCCAGAAGAGGTTTCAGGTGGCGGAGTAGGAGCAGTTTGTAAAAAGATGAATTGGTAACAGTCTTTATGTGATCACATAAAGAAAGAGAGGGGTCAATAGTAACTCCTAGATTATAAACAGTTTGAGAGATTGTAATGCAGCGAGAATCAAATGAGAAGTAGTTGGGAGTGCTTTAGACTTGGTATTGTGATAAGATCATGATTTCTGTCTTAGAGACATTTAGTGCCAATTTGTTGCAATGTAGCCATTTTTAAATGGCTTTCAGGCAGTGGGAGAGAAATGATTGTTAGGGCCCATGTTTCCTTCAGCGAAAAGAAGAATTGGATATCATCAGCATAGAGCTTGTGATGAACTCCAAGGTTAGAAAGAGTATGTCATAAGGTTGTTAGGTAGACATTAAACAGAGCCGCAGAGAGGGCAGATCCCTGGGGAATGCCAGATGTATGGGTTGTGGAAGAGGAAATAGTAGATTCAATGTGGAATTTTTGAGTCCTATTAGTGAGGTAGGAGGAGAATCAGGATAGGGCGAAACCACTTAGACCAAAGGAGCGCAGCCTGGTTAGTAAAATAGAGTGGTCCACTGTCAAATGCTGAGGAGATGTCAAGAAGACTCAGAAGGAAAGCTGAGCCTTAGTCGAAACCCTGTCTCACTGTGTCGAAGCTAGAAAGTAGCAGTAATTCAGTACTATGATGTTTGCTAAACCCAAATTGGTATTGACTAAGGGGTGGATTTTAAAAGATGATGCGCATGTTATAAATACAATATCTGCACACATGCATGCCTGATTTTATAATCGGTGCCACATGTGTGGGTGGGTCGGAACTTGCGTGTGCAGGGGGAGAGAATTTTATAAACCAACTTGCGGTGACGTAACAGTGCCTTCCCTAGTTCCCTCCCGGTCTGCTCCAGTTAAGGAGTGCACCAGAAGGGAGCTTCCTTACCCCCCTACCTAACCTTCCTCCCTATTTACCTCTCCTCCATGACCCCCCTAAACTAGCCTTATCCCCATTTTTTAAATTTTTTACCTTACTGCTACTTTGGAGCAGAAGTAAACTCCACGTGCCGGCCAGCAGCCGGCACGTGCTGTCCAGGCCCACCCCAGACCCCGCCCTCGGGCTGGCTCTTTTCTTTGACCTGGCACTTCTGCGCATATTGGGGGAGGGGGTTCCGCACGTGGCTGGGCCCTTTTGAAAATGCACGTGGCGCGCACAGGGCCCGACCACGTACATAAACCGTGGATTTTATGCGCGCATACGGGTAGATTTTCCCTCTGAGGCCGCTCCGATTTCGGAGCGGCCTCGGAGAGAACAGAGGTAGGCTGCGTGGCTCGGCGCGCGCAGGCTGCCGATTTTGGGCAGCCTTGTGTGCGCCAACCCTGGATTTTAATGGATACACGCGACTACGCGCGTATCTATTAAAATCCCGCGTACTCTTGTTCGTGCCTGGTGCGTGAACAAAAGTACGCAATCGCGCTAATTTATAAAATCCGGCCCATAGGTTTTAAAATTCGGGCTTAAGGATATTGTTAGAGTCAAGGAATTTGCAGAGTTCAGGGAGGACTGCTGCCTCTCTAATTTTTGAAACGAATGGTAGTGAGGAGATTGGCTGATTGTTAGAAATATTAGTGGGAATGGCAGTAGGTTTTTTGATTATAGGCTGGACTGAGGCTTGTTTTAGGAAATCAGGCAGAATGCCTTGTTGTAGGGATGAATTGATGAGATTAATAAGAAAAGGGGCAATATCTTTTTTTGATCAGTTTAAGCAAAGCAGTGTGACAAGAGTTAAGGGGATTGAACAAGGGTTTCGTATCATTGATCTTCTCAGTAGTATCAGAAATTGGCACATGTTTGAAATGTTCCCAAACTTGCTCGATAGTGGCCGCTTCATCCTCAACAGCTGTGGAAGAGATGTTAAAGATATTGTTTGTAGTTGTCATTTTATTATTAAAGTATGAGGCAGATGTTTCTGCAGTATTCATTCCAGGGAGAGCAGCTGCTGGGAGAAGTTGAGGGGTTGATGATTTTCTTTACAGACGAGCATAGTTCTCTTGGATTATTGAGTTCAGATGACAGTTTCATATACATATAGGATTTTCTTCTCAATATTAATTGAGGCTTGGTAGGATGCAAGTTTAGAGTTGTAAAGTAATTTATTTGCCTGGGTACAATCTTTTCACCACTTCCTCTCAAATCTTCTCAATTCACATTTCTTAGCCTTAAGCGTGTGGTTAAACCAGGGGGCTGATTTAACTCTTTCAGTTGTTAAATTAAAAATCAGGTCAAAATACACTAAAAAGTAGATGATATTGCCCCTGAACAGGTTGATGCAAAGACCTCTCCTAGAGTATAATATCTAATTCTGGAGGCTGCTTCTTTGAAAAGATGTAGACAAAGTAAAGGTAGTCCAGAGAAGAACCACTAAAATGGTGCAGGAAATGCACCAATTGCTCTATGACATGAGACTTAAGGATCACAGTATATACACCATAGACAGGAGGAGGTGATACGATAGAGAGATTCAAGTACATCAAAGGTATTCGTAATGCAAATAAAGCAAACTTTTCTGCAGTTGGAGGGAAAGTTCTAGAACAAGAGGCCACAATATAAAGTTTCAGGAATAGCATCAGAAAATACTTCCTAGCAGGAAGGGTGGCAAATGTATGGCATGGCCTTCTAGGAGAGGGAGTGGAAGCAAAAACAGTAACAGAGTTCAAGAAAGCATTGCAAAGACATCAAAGGAAGAACAGAGATCAGTAGATCCACGGAGACCATTGGGGGTTCTAAGACACTGTACCGGGAAAACACTGGGCAGTCTAGATGGGCCTTGTGATTCATATCTACTACTGTGAGATTCTGTTTCTAGTTTTTATGTTTGTAGGCGTTTATAAATGATTTATTTTTTTCAGTTTAGAAAAGTTCCATGAGGAAACGTTCACTTGTTATCCACAATGAAAAAGTCTTACTGCTGTCCCACTGCTTTCACCAGTGCCCTACGGGATTAAGGGGGTGGAGGAAGAGTGGGCATGTCATCCTTTCCCCCAGTTTGATTGGCTGAATGCAGCCTACTACCGATGTGATGGAGAAGAATTATTCAGTCTGTCCTGGTATGTCTTCCAGGAGCCAGTAACCTTTGATGACATCGCAGTCTACTTCTCCAGGGAAGAATGGGATATCTTAGAAGTCTGGCAGAAGGAGGTCTACCAGGATGTAATGAGGGAAAACTATGATACTTTGGTCTCACTAGGTATAGTATATGGCCTGTTCATTGTAGAGACAAGTTGGGTATAACCCAGCTAAAGCTTGTAGAGAACCTATATGCAGTATAAACATCTTTCTTCTACCTTTTCTCCTGTAACAGCTGGATTATTATACTATCTCAGTGGCACACGCTGGCACATAGCTATTGGCAGTACCCTTTGGGGTAGATTTTCAAAGGGTTGCGCGCGTAAGATACGCATGCAACCCCCGAAAACCTACCCCTGCCGCTCCCTGCGCGCCCCGGGACACGCGTAAGTCCCGGGGCTTGAAAAATGGGCGTTCCGGGGCGGGGCTGTGGGCAGGGCGCCGGCCCAGGGGCGTACCGGGGGAGGGACCGAGGCCTCTGGAACAGCCACCGGGCCGGGGGATGGAGAGCCGGCGCGCGCAAGTTACGCCTGCCCAGAGGCATTATAAAATCGAGCGTACATTTGTTTGCGCCGGTTTGCGCGAACAAATCTGTGCCCACGCGTACCTTTAAAGATTTGCCCCTTTGTTTCATACAACCAGGCAATGGTGTCATCAATATGCAACAGTTTGTGCCTGGTCTGGGATGTGGTGATTACAGTTTCAATAATCTTGGAGTTAAAATAAAACTTGACAACTATACGAGGGAGGAAGTCAGAAGGATATCTAGAGAGAGAATGTAAGGAGTTTTCTATTCATGTTGCCATGATTTTCTGGTTGCCCTGCACCCAGCTGCATAAGGAGGCCCATTTTGACCTGCTATCCAGTGAGGTTTGTAAAAGTGTTGCATTTGGACCTTAAGGAGCAAGGGAGGACAGTGATCTGCTGCAGCAGTGAAGAGTTCACTTTAGAGTTGTCAACTCATCTCCACCTTCATTTCCCAATGGACCTTCACTCATTCTCCTTCCAGCTCATTGTTCCTGAAAAGGCCTAGGGAAAGTTGTTGGGGCTACACCTGGGCCTTGTGGTAGCTTGCTTACAGGCCTCACCTCTCACATGAAAGCCAAGAAGGAGCAGAACCACTGCAGAGCTAATGAGTGTGAACTGGCTCGGTCCTCTTGATCACTAGTTGCCATTTCCCACAGATCCCAAGATCAGCCCGAGCAGCTTACCCTGAGCTGCTTCAGGAGAGATGAGTTGGCAGGGGCTTGGAAAAGTGAGGCATAGAGTCGAGAGTTAGGGGAGGAATTGAAGACAAGGAGGGAGAGCATGGAATCATGGGAGATGGTGCTTGGGAGAAAGTGGAAGCATGTGAAGGAAACTAGAAGTTATTATCTGCTGTTAGAGAGGTAAACAGTCAGTGCATTCCTGGCACTTATATTGACAGTTTAAAGGTTCTGCCAGCTTCCCTTAATTAAAACCAGCCAGGTGATGTATTAGCCAGTTGGCAACTCTTATTTAGTGTTCAGCCTTTGTTATGTAAGGGGAGCCCCAAATCTCCTGAAAAACCATTCTGGGGAAGTTTGGGATGGGATGTGTGAGAAAAGGGGTAAAAATGAATGCATTTAGGTAATGTGTAAATATATAAATAAGCAAACAATAAGTACAAGGACACTCAAACCAAAATCAAAGCTATGAGAAAAAATCTTTAAAGAAAATAACTGAGCATTTATTAAAATTAAAAAACATAAAACATAGATATAACTAATATACAACCCGACATAATTGTGTTTCAGTGTATTGCCAGCCTCAGGGGTTAATATAATATTGATCCATAAATGGTGCTGATGCATTGTAATGGTGCCTATAAAACAAGTCAGGATACAAATGATCATGTTAATAAGGAAGAAACATGAAACACCAGACCACCCAAACAAAAGAGGGGTACTTCCAAACAATCAAATATAACAGGATAAGAGGGAAAACAATACCCTACACCAAAAAAATAGGAGGAGAATTATGTTCTTGATCAAATAACACAAAAGTACTTATTGTTCATAAAAAGAAAAGGGAAAAACATCCAAATCAATAAACACACAAAAACAAGATATAAAAATTAAAAAATAATTAAAAACTAACATTTATAAAAATGAAACAAAAAAAATGATGAGTACTAGCCAACCTTACTTGGACAAATGGAACCAAATTACCATGACAGGGTGGTATCTCCAGAACCCACCCAAGGGGCACAAATTGTGCCACAAGGGTGGTCAACGTAAAGTACTGGAGGGAGAAAAGGAGGACTAGATATAAAGTACATATAAATAGGTATAAAATAACAAAAAATAAAATACAAATGCAAATAAAAATAATTATCATACAAAAAGATAAGAACAAAGATAAGGGGTTAAAATTGTTGCCTAAATAAAAACAAAAAAATTGTACTCTTAAACACAGAGGAAAATCTAATGATAAAAAATAAAACTAAAAAAATGTGTGTGTGTGTATGTATATATATATCCAACTTATGTACTTACTGCAAAGCTGCTTCACTATTTCGCTAATCCCAATGTAAAAAATTTCCTCCTAAACCAGTCCAACCTCCTCAGGTCCCCTTAATAGATACTAAAAATGTGCGGAAATAAAATAGTTTAACTATAATAAACACAAAAATTATATATATTGGCTCAGTCAGTCCCTATTAATAAGAACAATTATAAAACAAACTACAAAGTGCAAGTGAGTCTCCTCAACATCTCTTGCTATTGTAGTATATTAAAAAAAATCTTTAAATATAAAACCAAAACCAGTAAATCAGTGGGGTTCTAAAACAATATACACCTGAAATACCAAAAAGCAACTTTAGATATGTGTGAAAATACATAACAAAATACTTAAAAGATAAATTACAAATCCCAAACGCAAACAATATTTAAGCTAGCAAGGAGACACAAATATGTTCATAATATATAAAAACAAAACATATATGTATAAATATAAAGAAAAAAGTCGGGAGAACCACTAACAAGAAGGAAGTGCATTAAATACCTGCTTGGCACACAAAAGAAGAAAAGCATTTAATGCAGCACCGCAACTACAAAGTTACACATGCAATCCCAGAATGCACTGTTTTAAAAATGAAGTTTCCCTCCAAAACTGGCAAAAATTTAAACCCTAATTGAACTTTAAAGTCTAAGGGCCCGATTTACTAAGGCTTTTCTCCCATTCTTTGTCTATAGGATAAATGCTTGGTAAATGAGGCCCTAAATTTGGAGGGAACATCTATAGAGAAAATTGCTCTGGTGCCCTAACAAGTAGTGTGGCTCAATAGGTTAAACCAAATGCATACTGCCACTGATTCAAACCTCCAGAGGGCCCCAAATGCAAGAGATACATTTTTTTCTTATTAATTAAAGGCCCGATTTTAAAAGGGCTGTGCGTGAAAAAAACCAGGGGTTACGCATTTAACCCCCATTACACACAGAAGTGCCAGTCCCCGCAAAAGGGGCGGGTCAGGAGCCGTGGTCTGGGGGTGGGGTGGGCCGGGACAGTGCCATTATCCGCTGTCCCGGGGAAGCGCACACTGGAAGCCGGCCGGTGTGCGGTGTTTACTTCTGCTTCTGAGCAGTAGTAAGTATAAAAATTAAAAAAAAAATGAGGAAGGTTAGATTTAGTTTAGGGGTCGGGGAAGAGGGAGGGAGGAAGGATAGGGTTATGTGTGCACGCCGGGAACCACGTGCATGCTCCTTTTAAAATCTACCTCTTAATGCGCAAAGAAGCATGCTGTTTACTTTTCAAATGTTTTAATTTTATTGTGGTTGATTATATCCTTCATTTCAGGTCCTGTGGGTTTAATATGTTGAGCAAGCTTCTCTATAGACCTTCCCTCCAAATTCAGACTTTATAGTTCAAATAGGATTTACATTTTTGCCAGTTGGTTTTGTAGGGAAAATTCACTTTTAAAACAGTGCATTCTGGGATTGCATGTGTAACTTTGTAGTTTTGGTTCAGTGGTGTGTACGAAATGCTTTTCTTCTTGTGTGTGCCAAACAGGTATTTTATGCACTTTCTTCTTGTTAGTAGTTCTCCAGAAATTGTTCTCTATATTTATATATACATATATTTTTTGTATATATTGGGGCAGATTTTAAAAGCCCTACATGCGCCGAGCCTATTTTGCATAGGCCAGACGACGTGCGCAAGCCCCGGGACGCATGTATGTCCTGGGGCTTGAAAAAAGGGGCGGGACTGGCCAGAGGCCTCCGTAGGGCCTATAGGCCGGGGGATCACGCGCCGGCACTTGGCCTGCATGCGCAACCTATGCCTGCCCAGAGGCAGGCACAACTTCCAAAGCAAAGGTATTGGGGGGGGGGGTTTAGGTAGGGCTGGGGGCGGGTTAGGTAGGGGAAGGGAGGGAAAGGTGGGGTGGGCGGAAGGAAAGTTCCTCCGAGGCCTCGGAGGGAACAGGGGAAGCCATCGGGGCTCCCCTAGGGCTCGGCGCACGCAAGGTGCACAAGTGTGCACCTTGCGTGCGCCGAACCCGGATTTTATAACATGCGCGCGGCTGCGCATGCATGTTATAAAATCGGGCGTAGGTATTAAAATCTGCCCCATTATGAACAGTTTTTTGTTTCCTTTCTAGCTTATATAATTTTTGCATTTGTTATTTTTAATATCTTTTAAGCATTTTGTTGTGCTTTTTCACACACATCCATAGTTGTCTTTTTGGAATTTCAGATGTATATTGTTATAAACCATTTAGATTTATTGATTTTAGTTTAATATTTTAAGTTTTTTTTTTAATATACTACAGTAGTGAGAGATGTTGAGGAGACTCGCTTTTACTTTGTAGTTTGTTTTATAAATTGTTCTTATTAATAGGGACTGAGCCAATATATATCGGGGTGGATTTTATAACATGCGAGCACGGCATACGTGTGCGCGCTACCTGGCGCACGCACATGTACACGCGATTTTATAACTTGCGAGCGAAAGTTATAAAATCAGGGGTCGGCATGCGCTAGGGGGTGCACAATTGTGCACCTTGCGCGTACCGAGCAGCGCTGCCCTCCCCTGTTCCCTTCCCCCTAAACTGACCTTCCCACCTCTTCCCCTAACCTTCCCCCGCCAGCCTTACTCTAACCCCCACCAAAAATGTTGTTTTACCTTTTGCGCCTGCCTCTTGGCAGGCGCAATTTGCGCGCACCGGCCGCTGCTGGCGCACGATCCCTGGCACAGCAGCAAATATGGCCGCTGTGCCAGGAGCCTGACCCCGCCCCTGCCCTGCCTCCTCCCGCCCCTTTTTGCAAACCCAGGGACTTACATGGTCCCGGGGCTTTACGCGTGTTGCCGGGCCTTTTAAAAATAGACCTGGCGCATGCAAGGCCGGTTACGCGCGAAACCTTTTGAAAATCCGGCCCATAATTTTTTTGTGTTTGTTATAATTAAATGATTTTATTTCTGCACATTTTTAGTATCTATTGAGGGGACCTGAGGAGGTTGGACTGGCTTAGGAGGGAATTTTTGACATTGGGATTAGCGAAATAGTGAACCAGCTTTGCATTAAGTACTGTAAATAAGTTGTGTGTGTGTATATATTTGTTTTATTTTTTTTTATCATTAGTTTTTTTTCGTCTGTTTTTAGAGTACAATTTTGGTGTTTTTATTTAGGGAACAATTTTAACCCCTTATTTTTTATATCTTTTATTATTATTATTTTTATTCACATTCGTATTTTATTTTTGGTTATTTTATACCTATTTATATATACTTTATATCTAGTCCTCCTTTTCTCCCTCCAGTACTTTAGGTTGCTCACCCTTGTGGCCCAATTTGTGCCCCTTGGGTGGGTTCTGGGGATGCCACCCTGGCATGGTAATTTAGCACCATTTGTCCGAGTAAGGTTGGCTAGTACTCATCATTTTTTCTGTTCTATTTTTAGAAATCTTAGTTTTTAATTATTGTTTAATTTTTATATCTTGTTTTTGTGTGTTTATTGATTTGGGTGGTTTTTCCTTTTTCTTTCTTATGAACCATAGGTACTTTTGTGTCATTTCATCAAGAGCATAATTCTTCTCTTCTCCTTTTTTGGTTTTAGGGTATGGTTTCCCCTCTTATTTGGTATATTTGTTTGGGTGGTCTGGTGTTTCTTGTTTCTTTCTTATTAATATGATAATTTTTAACCTGACTTGTTTTATAGGCAGCATTCCAATGTATCAGCACCGTTTATGGATCAATTTGAGGCAGGCAATATGCCAAAACACGATTGTATCTAGTTATATATTTGTTTCTATATTTTTATGTTTTTATTTATTTATTTATTTATTTAATTTATATTTTATTGAGATTTTTAAACAAGTTTAATATGTCAAAGAGAATACAGACATCATTATGCATCAACTAATAAACAAGAACTTGTGTGATACATTGCAGTAACGGTCTCTCATTTATGTGTTTATAAATATATAAATTGATCCTTTCCCCACCTCCCCACCCCTCCTTGGAAGGTATCCTTACCCTTGTTTGCCCTATATTAGACAATAATTAAAATCCACCTGAAACAGTTTAATAAAACAGTATTACAGTATTTGATTGTCAATGCATTCACCGAAAAGCTAATCTAATAGAGTGCATTGTCATCAATTGTCCAGGTTTGAAAACAATATGTCATTATATGATACAAGCAATGCCAGTTGTGCTCCCGCCACTAATCACTATGGCCTGGATTCACTATTCTCACGGTACCGGGCGGTGGGGGTGGTGAAGTGGGGTGCGGGCCTGCGAAAGCCGGCAGCGATCGCACCACCATAGTGCGATCGCTGCTGGCTTTCGCACCCAATAGCGCCAACGTGAAAGGTGGCGCTATTGGGCGCGCTACTGGCGGTGATAAGGATTCTTACCTTTCGCCGTCAGCGAAGTCATTGCAGAGTCCGCCCCAACACCACCCGACTCCTCCCCTTCTGTGCGGACTCCGCCCTGACTCCGCCCCGATCTAGGTATCGCACACAAAAAGTCCCTTTTCGCCTGCGATCCCTTTAGAAAATTACCCCCTATGTTTTTAATTTTAATAAATGCTCAGCTGTTTTCTTTAAAGTTCTATCTCATAGCTTTGATTTAGGTTTGAGAGTGCCCTTGTACTTATTGTTTGCTTCTTTATTTATGTATGTATTTTTTTATGTGTATCACTTCATTGTTTTTCACTTGGTTTATTGTGGTTACTTTGCCTCTCACTTTGGGACAGATTTTTAATATTATGCACGTGGGGTACATTTGTGCGCGCTACCTGGCGCGCACAAATGTACACCCGATTTTATAACATCCAGGGTGTACTTGTGCACCTTGCGCGCGCCGAGCCCAAGGGGAGCCCCGATGGCTTTCCCCGTTCCCTTCAAGGCCGCTCCGAAATTGGAGCGGTCTCGGAGGGAACTTTTTTTCGCCGCCCAGTGACCCCCCAGCCCTACCTAAATCCCCCCCAACACCTTATTTCGGCGAGTTTTGCCTGCCGGCCAGCTGCCAGCACACAAACCTCCAGAATGGCCACTGTGCCGGAGGACTCAGGAACACCCCCCTGACCCGCCCCCGGGCTGCCCATTTTTGAAAGCCCCGAGACATACGCGCGTCCCGGGACTTGTGCGTGCCGCCGAGCCTATGAAAAATAGGCTCGGGGCACGCAGGGGTAGGTTTTTGGGGGTTACGCACGTATCTTGCGCGTGTAACCCTTTGAAAATCTACCCCATTTTGTTTTAAGTAATGTTTGCTATATTGAAAAGTATCTCCACTAATAGGTGCATTTGAAGCACCTATTAGAAGGGTGTCCTTGAAAATGACAAACTATCATCAACCAATCAGTATGGCTGATGCTGTGATGTGCCACCTGTAGAACCAGACCACTGTTGGTCAGTAGTGTGCTTTGGCTTGGTGGCATTCAAAATGGCAGCAGATGTTAGACCAGCGGTGACTAAATCACCCAGGCACCCTGTGAACCTCAAAATGATCCCTTAGTTTTCACACATCCCCCACCATCTTAACATTTAGAACTACTGTAAACCTTAGTAGTGTTTTAAAGTGTCTGTTTGCCATGACTAGGTTTTCCTGTGCCCTCGCCTGATGTTTTCTTATCCCTGATGGAGCGGCATGAAACCCCCTGTGCTGAAAGCCTCAGGCCCTGGGAAGAAAGAGACATGCTGAGCAGAAGCAGCTGCGCCAGCACCAGCAGCAGCAGCAGTGGCAGCGGCTTCGGGGGTATGTTAAAATCATTTGAGAGGTCACAGGAGGGGTGCTGGCCTCTGGTACTGTCTGCTTCTGTGGTCTTCCTCAGTTCAGTGTCCTTATAACTGCTGACCAGTTTTTATAGCGTGCATGCTCACACACTGCCTATAAGCAGCAACACGCCAGAAGTCCAACCACCCTAAGGTACACAGATAACCAGGCAGAGATTTGTGTCTATGGGCTCCGAAATGACTGTAGGGATTACATAACCATATTCATTAAAAAAAAAAAAAGAATATGCAAATAAAGGCTGGAGGCATATATAGCAATGTTATACACAGTAGTGCAAGGACTGCTTTATTTTCTGGGCGCTGTAGACTTTTCAAAAGTGTTCACTGTAGCTAGTCATACCCTGAGTCAGAAAGCTTAGCGGTAAGTCACTTATTACACATTTCTTGAAGGGTCCCTTCTGCAGTTGCCCCCTGGGGAAGTACTGACAGATTGGCAAGCAGGAGAGGTGCGTGCAAGTCCAGCCACTGTCTCTGTTATTTTCTGTGACCTTGCACAGGTCACTTGATCTCCCTGTGCCTTGGGTTGCTCAAACTAGAGTGTAAGCTCTTTAGGGCAGCGATTCATGTACCTAGCAGTGATTTGTTAGCCGATGTTGTGTTTTTTTGGACACTGTACAAATACCTTTATTCATAAATGACAGCTTCTGCAGGTTGCTTTTTTGCCATGGACCCCAGCTTACTAACACGGCTGCCAGGTTCCAGTCGAGTGTCATTTTTACATGAAGTGTATTGCCACTCGCTGCTCATATAAGTTTGAAATACTGCGCCATGCCCAGGGGTAAAGCTTTAAACCATGTCCTTGTCCTCTTTTTAGGCTGATCCCAGCCGAAGTTGTTTAATGTTCTGTCTCACCCTTGTTCCAGGGATAGCCTGGGAGCTGCCAGCGAGAGAGCTGGGTAAGGCAGGGTGCTGCAGCGTTGAGCAGACCGACGAGAAGTTTGCTGTGGATCACGGTAGGGGCTCGTGGAGGACAGAGACAATAATGGAAGATAAGCTTAAGGTGTGGGGGGAGAGAAGGGGGGTCACTGTGTGGTTTGCGATGATTCATGCCATCTTTGTCCCACAGGGATGCTGCCGAGCAGCGCACACATCAGCGCCTTGGTGAAGCTCGTGAAGGAGATCCCAGAGTTTCTCTTGGGCAGCTCGCCGATGACCAGCAGCCCCTCCTCCCCTAGGAGCCTGGACAATACAGCCAGGAGCTCCAAGCCCGGTCCTGACGGTAGGTGGCAGGCCGCGTGTCCCAACAGGCTGCGTGCAGTGCAGTCCGACTTGGAAGGTTCGGCAGCACTGGGTGCACTGATTGATTAGTACAGGGGAAGGCGGCTCTCCGCCTCCAGAGGCCGGGTTTTCAGCCTATCCACAGCAGTTATGTTTGCATATCTGTGACCTTAGAGCCACTTAATGTGCATATTTATTCACCTGGAAAAGCAGAGCTGTTTGTGGCTCTTGAGTACTGTAGTTGCTAAACCCTGGGTAAGTAGATTTGGTGCTGGGGGCTGTCATCTAGAAGTCTTAAACCCCCTTTTCAGAGATCAGCAGGAGATAGCTTCTTCCAAGTAACAGCTAATTTTTATTGGGAACTTCAGTTGGAGACCGTAAGCAAAGAGAGAAGATGACAAGGAGGGTCCAAGGGTTCCTCCTGTTATCACGTCACTTTAAAGGCGCAGGTCAAAAAACGAATAAGTGATTTCCCAATGCTTTAGTAAGTTCACAAATGGCAGCAGGCAGGTGGAGTGGGTCGTCTCCAAATCACATGATAATGAAGCGTTGATCCAGACTTAATTGGAAAATACCATAATCAAGTGTCTGACAGAACACTTTAAAGCAGTTACCTTCAAGAAAGTAATTTTAAAAGGGCATGTCCGCCGGTCAACTCATCCTTTGCCTCGGAAAATGGCTTGTTAAAAAATTGTGCGACCAGTGGGTGTGTGGGTAAATGTACAGGCGTGTGTCCTGTGAGTGCATTCAGGGAGAGGTTTGCACCTAATTTTGCAAACCTCTTAATTATATATCCATAGAATATTCTGGAAAATTATCGTGTGCGCATATGAGCAGGCATAATTGCGTGTGCGGTTAGTTTTGGTGGGATAATTTTCTAAGTGAGCTGTCGTGCATAGGTTTGGTGTAACACAGGCGCGCATTTGCCATTACAGTTTTGCAGGCTGTTACAAAATTACCCCCTAACTTGATAAACGGCCCCCACCGTGCATACGAGTTTAAAAGCACTCAGTTCTGAGCACCTGTTTGTGGTTGCCCCTGTTCCCCAGCTAGTTCTTGGCTCCGCCAACTGTTGTTGGGCCAATCTCAGTGAACAGGTATCACTCATCTCTTTGCTGACCACACATTTTTCTTTTGGTGGCTGAATTTAGCTCCCGTGAGTAGATAGGGCAGGCCTCAAGATGGTCGCATCTCCTGGAGACTCCCCTGTTAAATGAGGACTGGACCTCAGCCGTTTAACCTCTGATCAAAAATCTTCACTCTGAGAGCCAGCCCTGTGCTTAGCAAGTCTGCCAGCTCCTGTGGCCTCCACTGCAGCTGGGGTCCCACATCTCACGTGGCCAGGGGTCCACGAAGATGCCCCCATGCTGTACTTACAGGCAGGACTGGGAGGTGGCACTGCCAGAAGTGTGGTCTGAGTTTGTTTGGAGAGGGGGGTTCCTTCATGGGAGAAATGGGCCTTTCCCCCCAAAACTCTGATTTATCTCTTACCAATATCCCACATCCGTGTCCTTAATTCTTCTTGGTTATTGTATAAAAGCTATGAATTTTGTAGCAGTTTTCTGGCACCTGTCCCTCTGGGGTGGCACGATTCAGAGAGAGAGGGGGGGGGGGGGGGGGAGTTGGCTTCGTTTCAGGCCCGCATTTGATACTGCGTTCTCTCTGTGTAGTTAAGTTGGAGGGAACGCCGGAGAGCGGGCAGGCAGCGAGCTGGGAGGACAGTGTGAAGGACGTTGCCGTGCATGCACCTGGCCCCTCCCACACGCCTGGCGGCACCGCCCAGGGAGAGGTGGAACCCTGGAGTTTGCAGGCCAAGAGACCGCACAAAGAAGGTAAAACCAGGAGCCTCCAAGTCCCCCATCCTCTGCCAGCTTGCTAGGGAGTAATTAGAGGTCACAGTTGAAATTGTACCTGAATAAATTTAGCTAGATAAAAAGGGAGGGGGGAGGGGCATTCCTAGGCTGTGGTTATAAGTTATCCGAGTAGTACCGATATCGAACGCTACCCTTTAAACTTAGTCTGGGTGGGAAAATCACTGTCCTGAAGTTACTCAAGTATATTTACTGCCAGCTCTATCCGTCTAAGTGCCACAGAGTATCCGCGCAAACTTACCTGGATACATTTCCTGCTCCTCCGCCTGCCGATTATGGGTTTATTCCTCTTCTCAGTAAACAGCCCTTCCTCTGAGTTCCATGCATTCAACTTAAAAAATGTAAAGAGCTGCATCAGCCTCTCAAACAATCGGCGAGATTGAAATGCCCCCGACGGTGCGTAGCAGTAAATTAAATACAGCTGCTGAGTTCTGTGCACCCTCGACAGGAGAAGAGGACATTCAAACAAAGTTGTTTTCTCTGTGATTATGGGCTTGGCAGTGCTGTAAGACTTCTTGGAGCCTATTAGTTCACAACTGTCATCCTTCTGGTGAAAATTGCCACGGGCCAGGCTCTGCCATGTTAAGCGAAACTGTGGCTTCATGAGTCGCCTTTGAGGTTCCCCTAGTGTAGTTGAGGGACAAAACCGGTCTGGAGCCTGAAGCAAATGCAGCCAGGAGCCCTGCGGCAGGATTTGCTGTTGAATGCGCTACCCTGAAGGCTGTCGCCTTTGCTTTCATGATGGTTGTGGCCATGGTTTACCCTGGCTAAGAACTGAGCTGGCGGGAGTGGATTTGTGTGAGGTAAACGTGGCACCACCTACGATTTCTTCAGTCCCTTGTTTCTTTTTTTCTGCTCTCTCCTCCGAGGCTACTCTTCAGCTGTCCAGTCACGCTATACTTGAAGTTCACGTATAAGCTCAGAATTTTTATGATGAACCGCACCGCAGCACCTGTAGACATGCGCAGTACAAACTGGTTCCTGTGATGGGAGGCTTGTCACATGCAGGGGATGAGCATGCAGTTTAATTGTCTCGAGCTGATGCCCTTTCTCTGTGCATAGTTAAAGCTGAGGAAGGAGGCGCTGTGGTGAGCGCACACATCCCTGACTCAGGAACCTGTCTCAAGGAATCTCCTGTGAATAGTCCCTCCAGCACACCATCCAGCCTCTCCCACAGGGACTGGGAATGGAGGAGTAGGAGGAGGCCAGAGGCAAGGAGAAAGAGATCACATAAAGGTGAGCTGTGCGTGTAGCCCCAGGGGATAGAAAGCATGAGAGGCCAGGAGCATGGTGCAGCAGATCACATAAGGAAAGTGAGTTCTAAATATCACTCACAGGGCAGAGCCAGGGAACTTTTGTCGTACAAGACTGCAGTGTTTACGGCTCACCAGTTTTGTTTTGTTTTTTCTTATACCAGATGCTCCTTCATTGAGGCAGTTTTCCCTTCTTCAGAGGCCACTGCTTGGCTGCAGTTCTGTTTTGAAGGTTCACTAGATTTTTGGTCATAGTAAATAGTTCCCTGGGCAGAGTCCTGTGCAGGGGAAGGTCGTTAGGAGTAGAGCATGTTGTAGTGTTTTGTTTTTTTAATTTACCTTTCCAAACTTGAGGGCCCGTGGTAAAAAGAGGCGCTAGGGACACTAGCGCGTCTCTAGCGCCTCTTTTTTGACAGGAGCGGCGACTGTCAGCGAGTTTGACCGCCGACGCTCAATTTTGCCGGCGTCAGTTCTCAAACCCGCTGACAGCCACGGGTTCGGAAACCGGACGCCGGCAAAATTGAGCGTCCAGTTTTCAAGCCGTGGGCCGATTTAACATTTTTTTTTTTATTATTTAAAATTATTTTTTACTTTGGGACCTCCAACTTAATATCGCCATGATATTAAGTCAGAGGGTGCACAGAAAAGCAGTTTTTACTGCTTTTCTGTGCACTTCCCCGGCACCGGCAGAAATTTACACCTACCTTTGGGTAGGCACTAATTTCTGAAAGTAAAATGTGCGGCCTGGCTGAACATTTTCCTTTCTGAATCGCGCGGGAATAACTAATGGGGCCATCAACATGCATTTGCATGTTGCGGGCCGATACAGTACAGTGTGCTCCACCAGAGCACACTGTACTGTATCGGCCTGTAAGTCTGCACTTGAGGCACTTGAGGGTGAAGTGACTTGCCCAAGGTTGCAAGGATCGTCGGTGGGAGAAGTGAGATTCGAACCCTGGCTTTCCTGATTTGCAGACCCAGTGCTCTAACCACCTGACTGCTCCTCCACTCTGTGCCGCTAGCTGGTTGCGAGCCTTTGGTTCACACGAAAGTCTGCTTGAGTTGTTACTGATATCTAGTGCATTTTCGGGTCCTATAGGGAGAGGAGAGTTGAGCATGCAGTTTCTGGTCTCAAGCTATTGCTCTTTCACTGTGTACAGTTAAAACAGAGGAAGAAGGCACGGTGGTGAGCCCACACATCCCCAGCTCAGAGACTTGTCTGAAGGAATCTCCTGTGAATAGTCCCCCCAGCACACCATCCAGCCTCTCCCGCAGGGACTGGGAGTGGAGGAGGAGGCCAGAAGCAGGGAGCAAGAGGTCACATGAAGGTGAGCTGTACATATTAGGGGTAAACTTTCAAAGTCTCAGGTGTCTCAGGTGTCAGCTAAGAAGACATTTAGCCAGCAAAACATAAGCACGTAATCTCATAACACAGGGAAAAGGGACGTTCCTAGGGCTGTTTTGGAGGCATGTTTGGAAGCTATATAGTAACTTACTATACATAGCAACATAGTAATGATGGCAGAACAAGACATAATGGTCCATACAGTCTGCCCAGCAAGCTTCCTAGGGTAGCAACTGCCACTCCGTGCAAGCTACCCCCATGTTTCTCTTAAGGATAGTAACTGCCACTCTGTGCAGTTATCCCAGGTTTTATGATAACTCAAACGTTTCACTAGCAACAGTTTTTACAGTGTGATTATCTTCTTTGAAAATTCAGACAGTGCTGCTTAACATGCGTTGCTTACGGACTTGGCCATAGAAGCAGTCCTGCTCTTTTTCCCTTACGCCTGCGTATATCAGTACCACAGACTGTAGAAGTCAAGGCCCTCTTGATTGTTGTCTGAATCCAATTCCCCTTTTCCCCCCTGTCGTCGAAGCGGGGAGCAATGTCGCAGTTGCATTAAAAGCATCAAGGCTTATTGGTTACGTGGTACATTTCATTTAAAAAAAATGTGTGCACATAGCAGGCATGTCAGGAATGCCACTGTATAAAACCATGCACGTGTGCGCATGCACTTTGCCATATAACAAACAGATACTGAAACACAATTTACGTGGGGACCTTGGGGTTGAAAATCTGCTAGGTCGGCGTGGGCTGAAAAGTCTGCCGCCATCTTGCCTGTTAAGACGCCTGATTGAAATTTCCCCAGTAACCCAAGGGATAGGGAACAGGAGATTAAAATGCCTTCCTTGTGCAACCTTCCTTTTTGCCAGTTCCTTAAAAACTGGTTTTCCTGTTTAAAAAACAAAACAAAAAGATACTATTTCAGTTACATGTTTCATGAAAAGAAGAGGTGAGGTCTGCGCTGTTGAGAAGTAATGGAAGCGCTGCTCCATCTTTCTGGGTCTGGAGAAGCGAGGAGGCTAGTCCTGTGCCTGTGTCTTGACATTCTCTCTTTCTCTCTCTCCACACTAAAGCAGAGGATCCTACAGGAAGTGGCTTCCACCCCTCCAGCCTGAAGGGTGCATCTGCAAGTACCGCGAGCCTTTCCAACGCATCTCTCGGGATCTTGGCACACAGAGACAACGAGCTGGGGCGATGCGAGGTGGCAGTTAAGAGAATGTGTGCAGAAGGTAAATCTGAGCTCTTTAGGGTCTCTTCATCCCAGTTTCTCCAGCTTTACCCAATCCCTCCCCCCCCCCTCCAAATCTTATTCTCCCCCATCTGCTGAGATGGGAATGAGCGTAACCTACCAGAGTGATTCTTGCCACAGGAGTCCAATTCTGCTGTTCTTTGCCCTTCTTATGTGAAGGATATTTGTTGGCTCTCAGCCCCTCCATTTTTAGTGTCCTCAGTTTTCAGGGAGTTTGGTCAGGAGAATGTCAGTATAGTGTTGAGAAGAGCTCATCCAGTGGTCCAGAGATGGTGGCGACTATAAATAAAAAAAAAAAAAAAGGCAAGGAAAAAGTTGTTTGCTCATCAGGTTTTTTGGCCAGTGTGATCACCAGGTTCCTAAGACAGTGTGTGGCAGAAATCCAAGAGCTCTTTGGCTGGCGTTTTTCTTAAAATCTCAGCTAGCCATTGTTTTTTTTCATACACGGGTGCTCCTGTGATCCCCAGCCTTCAGAGGGATTTCTACCACTCTGCGCTCAGCTTCTTGGCAGTGAGTGCTGCACATTCCCGGGGCTGGAGCACTTTCAGGCTTACGTTCCCTGCGGTCTTACGGAAAACAGGGATTTTTTGCTGACCATGTTCGAAAGTTTCTAGATCTGGTCAGTGAGTGAGAAGCACAGAACCCAAGGAGGTTCTCAGTTCCAGAAGGTGTTTGGGAGCACCCAGTTGGAATTAGGAACCAAACCACTTCCCAGCATAAAGAAAGCGAAGTTGCTTATCTGTAACAGGGGTTCTCCATAGCCATACAAAACAGGTGATGGCATTCGGCGCCCAGTTGGGTCATTTCCCTCTTAAAGCCAAGAAGTTTCCATTTTGACACCTGAGTATGTGTAGCTCTTCCCGTGCTAGCATCCCCATCTAGGAGTCTATTCACTTCTTTTCCAAGCTTGGTAAACTTCCCAGGGAAGAGGGAGGAATTGTGTGGCTGTTTGTTTTGCTGTCCATGGAGAACATCTGTTCCCTGTATGTACCTGGATCAGTCCAGACTGCTGGGTTTTGCCTCCCTTCCAGCAGTTGGAAACAGAAAAAAAACTTGTAAGGCACCCCCTCTTAACCTGGTATGCTACCTATCTCCAGCAGATGGAGGTGGTGCAAAACCTGCATTCCCTGTACGGACCCAGATCAGTCCAGACCATGGGTTATGCCTTCCTTTCCAGCAGGTGGAGACGGAGAAAAACGTGAAAGGCACCCATAGTTAAGCTGGTGTATCTCCTGCATCCCTTCAGTATTTCTCTGTCTCCAGCAGATGGAGGTCGTGCAAACCCTGCAGTCTTGCCCTGTTTCTGGGGTTTAGGCTATCCCTTAAAATTAACTAAGAGTGAGCTAGCTATAAGTTGTGAATCAAGCAAGTTTAAAAAAAAAAAAAAAAAAAAAAAAAGAAGAAAGAAAAAGTTCTTCTGCAGAGTTCCCTATCCTCCCAGGTGGTTGTTAGATCCTGCGGGGTCATCCTCTCTGGTGGCAGGTTATTGGAGCTGGGGTTGGTAACCTTGCGGGGCTCCAGACAGGTGAGAAGCAGAGGAAGAGATTACTGGTGGTCCAGTCCCTCTCTTACCTCGTGCTGTTCCTGAGGTTTGTGTAAAAAAAAAAAAAAAAAATCCAAATTTTTGAAAAATTTTCTTTTTTGGTTTGTTGCAATGCAGGACCCCCCTCCCCATCGGAATTGCCGCATTTTGATGAATTTTGCTGTGTTTTTCTGCGTTTTTCGGGCTGTCCCCTCCCCCCCCCCCCCCCCCCCCCCCCCCCCCACGATGCCACGGCCATCTGTATGTATGGCATGTGGAGACCCAGCTGCGCGGCTTTCTAGGGCTGCTGTGTGCTCCTGCTGCCTCCCTGGAGGGGAAGGCAGCTCTTTTTCAGGGTCTGCAGCAGTAACCAAGCCTTGAGGGGCTTCCAAAAGATCTGCTCCGAGGGAACTTCAGGCTGATCCTTTCTCCCTCAGTGTAGGGATGGCGGCCATCTTAAGCACATTTTCTGCAGCTCAAGCAAAGGCTATGGGGGAGGGGGAGCTTCTCCCAACACTGTCTCCAGTCCCTGCTAGTCCTGATGTTACTTTAGATCAGGACCAAGATTCTTTTGCAGGAGGATCTTGTTTTCCCAGGGGACAGGATGTTGATTCTGATTCTTTTTCTTTAGATTTTGTCCTCCTTATGCATAAAGCATTTTTGGCTTCCAGGTCCGTGGTGTTTTGCCCATGAGACCTGCACAGGGACCGGCTCCCAAGGTAGCCAAGCGCACGGATGTGCCCGTGTCTCTACGAGTCGCGAAGTTAAAAGGCGCTGTGGCTTCAGGAGGCTCAGCCGCTACGGTGGTGCCAGGCAGTGCGGCTGCAATTGCAGGGGCCTCTCCTCCCATTCCTGCGGAGGGGGGGGGGGGGGTGTTTGGATAATGAGCCGGGGAAACAGACCCCCTTGGATGGCGAATACCCTCAGATGGTCTGCTTGTTCCAGAGAGAGGAATTAGAACCTCTCATTCTGGCAGTTCTTTCTGAGCTCGGTGTGGAGCTCCCCCCGCAGGCTCTGCCGCAGGACTCGGTGGATCCAGTATTGGCAGGATTATAAACACTGATCCGGGTTTTTCCCGTCCCTCACATGCTTCAGCAGCTGATGACCAGGGAGTGGGATGCTCTGGATGCTGGTTTGCGGATTGGTCAAGCTATGGATAAGCTTTACCCGCTAGTGGATGAGTTCCTGGAACTCCTACGGTCCCCTAAGGAAGACGCTTCAGTTTCGGCTGTTGTCAAGTGGACTAATATTCCAGTCGCAGGCTTGGTGGCTTTCAAGGACCTTCAGGACCACAAGCTGAAAGTACTGCTTAAACGCATTTTTGAGGAGTCTGCCCTGGGTATCTGGGCGGCAGTGTGTAGCAGCTATATGCTGCGTGCGAGCCTGCGCTTGGTACAGCAATTGCTGACGTCCGGAGAAGATCTTCCTCCGGATGAATTGGAGCAGGCGCAGCATTTGGAAGCTGCAGTGGCATATGGGGCGGATGCGCTGTATGACCTGCTCTGTACTTCCTCTCGCACCATGTTGTCGGCAGTGTCCGCAAGACGGCTTTTGTGGCTTCGCAACTGGTCAGCGGATGTTTCATCCAAGGCTCAGCTTGGTGCTATTCCATTGAAAGGTATTTTTTTCTTCGGAGAGGATTTGGAGCAGTTGATAAAGTCCCTGGGGGAGAACAAAGTTCACAAGTTACCAGAGGACAGCCCGAGACCCTCGAGAGGTTTTCCATTATCCCGCTCTCATTTTCGGGGACAGCGGAGGTTTTGGCAGAACAGGCAACAAGCGGCCATACAGCGCCACCCGGTGGCCATGAACCAAACCTGGTCCTCGTCCTTTCGGGGATGCAGAAATGCCCGAGAGGGTGGTTCTTCAGCCTCTCTCGCCTCCAAGACTACATAATGAGACGGGCGGGCCCATTTCTCGATCCCTCGGGTAGGAGGGTCGCCTGTCCCGATTTTACGAGGCATGGACCAGAATTACTTCTGATCACTGGGTGCTAAGCATAATAGAACGAGGCTACGCTTTGGAATTTGCTCGGCCTCTCAGAGACTTTTACTTAATATCTCCATGAGGTCCACAGGTCAAACGGCAGATTGTTCATCAGACTCTCAAACGTCTTTTGGCTCTGGGAGCGGTAAAGCCGGTCCCTCCAGACCACTGGAGGATAGGAAGGTACTCCATTTACTTTGTAGTTCCAAAGAAAGAAGGGTCCTTCCGGCCAGTTTTGGACCTCAAAAAGGTAAACAAGGCTCTCAATTTGCCACATTTTCACATGGAGTCTCTGCGTTTAGTCATCGCGGCAGTAAGCAAGGGAGAATTCCTGGCCTTTCTGGATCTGATGGAGGCATACTTGTACATTCCCATTCGCAAGGATCATCAGAAGTTCTTTCGCTTTATGGTCCGGGGAATGCATTACCAATTATGTGCTCTGCCATTTGGTCTTGCGACCGCCTCTCGTACGTTCATCAAGGTCATGGTGGTTGTGGCGGTGTGTCTTTGGAGACAAAGCCTCCTCATTCATTCCTACCTGGATGGTTGGCTCATCAGGGCAAAGTCAAGGGATTGTTGTGTGGAAGCGATCCGGAGGGTGACCACTCTTTTGGAATCCCTCAGATGGGTAATCAATCAGGCCAAGAGCAACCTAGTTCCCTCTCAGACATAGGAATTTCTGGGAGCCAAGTTCGACACTTCGGTCGGGAAAGATTTTCTTCCGACGGATCGAAGAAACAAGCTGATGGGACAAAGTCGCGCTTGTTGGTTCTTCCACTGCCCAAGACCTGGGACTACCTTCAAGTTCTCGGTTCAATGGCATCCATGCTGGAGGTAGTTCCTTGGGAATTTGCTCATATGAGACCGTTACAACGAGCATTACTTTCCCGCTGGGATCCCAAGTCGGAGAATTTCCAATTCACCGAACACGCCAGGTCCAGTCTTGGGTGGTGATTTTACCTGCTCAACCTGTCTCAAGGAGTGGAGCTGGAAGTCCTCCACTGGACAGTGGTGACCACGGGTGACAGCCTCTCCTGCTGGGGAGCGGTCTACCAGCATCTTTCAGTTCCCGGAGGAGTCCGGATGGTCGATCAATCGCCTGGAAACCAGGGCAGTTCGCTTGGCCTTGCAGCACTTTCTTCCCCACTTACGTCATCAGGCGGTTTGCATCCTCTCCGACAGTGCGACGATGGTGGCCTATATCAACTGTCAAGGAAGAACCAGAAGTCAAGCAGTAGCCAACGAAGCGGAGCTGCTTATGGCTTGGGCGGAGAGGAATCTAGCGATGCTAGCGGCGTCTCACATCTCCGGGAAGGACAACATACAAGCAGACTTCCTTAGTCGAAGGTATATATATATATATATCGCTCTATATATATATATATATATATATATATATATATATATATATATATATATATATCGCTAGATTCCTCTCCGGCATATATATATGCCGATGTACAGTTTTTCAACCTTCACAACGGTTTACATTTGTACAAAATCTAAAATCTCTTGGACGGAGCAATGGATCTCATTTCTCGCGGATGGAGGACTCCCCATATGGACCTGATGGCAACGCGGAACAATGCCAAAGCCTCTCGCTTCTTCAGTCGCAGGAGAGTTCACGGGGCAGAAGGGGTTGATATGCTAGTACTTCCCTGACCAACCTCAGCTCTCCTGTATGTGTTTCCTCCTTGGCCTCTGGTGGGCAAGGTGATTCTCAGGATAGAGGTCCACCCAGGGAGGGTAGTCCTAGTGGCTCCCGAGTGGCCCCGATGTCCGTGGTTTGCGGATCTCGTCAGTCTGACCGTGGATGGCCTGCTACGACTCGTGCATCTTCCACAACTTCTCCATCAAGGGCCTATATATTTCGCATAGGCAGCTCACCTCTGTCTAGCGGCTTGGCTTTTGAAAGGAGGAGATTGAGGAAGAATGGCTATTCTGAGGAGGTCATCACTACATTGCTACAAGCCAGGAAACATCTTCTTCCCTCTCATACATTAGGATATGGAGAGTTTTTGAGACGTGGTGTCGTGAGAGAGAGAGATTCTTCCCAGACACGCTACGATTGCTTAGATGTTAAGCTTTTTGCAAAATCGATTAGCCAAGGGCTTGTTTTTTTAACTCCCTCCGGGTACAGGTGGCGGCCCTAGGCACTCTGGTTGGTAGCTTGGTGGTTTCACATCCAGATGTGCGTTTCCTCAGAGGAGTGAGGTATTTGAAGCCCCCTGTCTGTCCGGTATGTTTCTCATGGAGTCTTAATTTGGTTCTTCGAGTGTTGTGTGATCCACCATTTGAACCACTTAAAGGGGTAACGTTGAAGGATCTCACCTTGAAAATGGTGTTTTTGGTGGCTACATGCTCAGCTCGCCGGATATCTGAGTTACAGGTGCTCTCCTGTAGGGAACCTAGTCATTTGAGTTTGCGGCCTTTCCTAATTTGTCGAATGAGGTACAACTCGCACGAGAGCTGCGTCCACTTGATGTTCGGCGTTCCTTGTTGCGTTACCTGGAAGTCACAAATTCTTTCAGTCTCTCAGATCTTTTGTTTGTCCTATAGAGCGGTCCCAGGAAGGGTCACAAGGTGTCTAAGACGACGATTGCACAATGGTTGAGAGAAGCCATTTCTTCTGCATATATTTGTAAAGGAAGACCTGTTCCTGAGGGACTGAGGCCCATTCTATTCGCTCTCAAGCAGCTTCGTGGGCCGAATGCCAGTTGGTATCGCCTCAGGAGATTTGCAGAGCTGCTTCTTGGAAGACGCTCCACACCTTTGTTCGCCACTACCGCTTGGACATTCAGGCGCCCAGAGATTTTGGCAGTGGCGTACTGCGTGCGGGACTCGCAAGGTCCCACCCGGTTTAGGGAAGCTTTGGTACATCCCATGGTCTGGACTGATCCGGGTACGTACAGGGAAAAGAAAATTGGTTCTTACCTGATAATTTTCGTTCCTGTAGTACCATGGATCAGTCCAGATGCCCACCCAAAGATTAGGAGTGGGTAACAGGAGGATCTGTAAAGTCCACACACGCATGTTCAGGTTATGTTATTGCAGCATACTAAGAAAGAAAGAAAGCTACGGTTACATGTTTATATGTTCTTAAAGTTCTTAAAGTTCTTGCTTGATTCAATTCTAGTTCTATTCTGCTTTGATACTCTCTATACTGAAGGGATGCAGGAGGTACACCAGCTTAACTATGGGTGACTTTTAAGTTTAGTGCTTCCTTAGTACTTCCGTGGCCATCCAAGATCCTACTCTATGTCTTCTCCCCCCTCCCCCCCCCCGTGGCCGCCGGCTGGCAAAGTTTTACGCCGCATAGAGGTTTTTCTCCAGCCAGGGAAGGTAATCCTAGTGGCTCTGGAATGGCCCCGGTGCCTGTTGTTTGTGGACCTAGTCAATCTGGTGGTGGACGGTCCTCTTCGACTGGGTCATCTTGCCCACTTGCTACATCAAGGCCCTATATTTTTCGATCAGGTGGATCGCTTTTGTCTAGCAGCCTGGCTTTTGAGCGGAGGCGATTGAGGAAGAAAGGTTATCCGGAGGAAGTTATAACTACCCTCCTACAGGCGCGTAAACCTTCTACCTCATTGACGTATGTTAGAGTATGGAAGGTATTCGAGATGTGGTGCACGGAGCAAGGGGTTCTTCCCCATCGGTCATCAGTCCCTCAGATTCTGACGTTTTTACAGAAGGGCTTAGCTAAAGGATTGTCTTTTAATTCCCTTCGGGTCCAAGTAACAGCTTTGGGATGTCTCCTAGGTAAGCTTAATGGCAGTTCCCTCACGTCACATCCTGATATGGTATGTTTTCTTCGAGGGGCGAAACATTTGAATCCTCCAGTCTGTGCGATCTGTCCATCGTGGAGCCTGAATTTGGTTCTGAGAGTCTTGTGTGATGCTCCATTTGTGCCTCTTAAGAGAGCTACCTTAAAGGACCTCACCTTAAAAAATTGTGTTTTTAGTGGCTATTTGCTCAGCTCGCAGAGTGTCTGAACTTCAAGCGCTTTCTTGTCAGGAGCCCTTTCTACGATTTTCGGGTTCAGGGGTCTCTCTTAAGACAGTTCCATCTTTTTTACAGAAGGTGGTTTCGTCGTTCCATCTGAATCAGTCTGTGGAGCTTCCAGCATTTTCGCGCATTGATTTGGAGGTGCCGCATGCTAGGGAATTGAAGCAGCTAGATGTCAGGAGAGGGTCTCCTATGCTATTTGGAGGTCACAAATTCTTTCCGGGTTTCGGACCATTTGTTCGTCTTGTGGAATGGCGCTAAAAAAGGACAACAGGCGTCCAAGGCAACTATAGCCAGATGGTTGAAGGAGGCTATCTCGTCAGCCTACACTTGTCGAGGCCAACCAGTTCCTGAGGGCTTGAAAGCGCACTCGCTCCGCGCTCAAGCCTCCTCTTGGGCTGAATGTCAGTCGGTGTCGCTACAGGAGATTTGCAGATTGGCGACCTGGAAAACTCTTCACACTTTTGCTCGTCACTACCATTTGGATGTTCAAGCTCCAGATGATGGTAGCTTGGCAGAGGTGTTCTGCAAACGGGACTCTCTATGTCCCACCCTGTGTAGGGAAACTTTGGTACATCCCAGCAGTCTGGACTGATCCGGGTATATACAGGGAAAGGAAAATTAGTGCTTACCTGATAATTTTCGTTCCTGTAGTGCCACGGATCAGTCCAGACGCCCTCCCTTAAAGGGGTTTATCATTAGAGTCCGCGTTTGTTTGTTAATTTTTGTACTGCAGAAACCAAAAGAAGGCTACATGTTCTTCGGTTTTATTAATCAGTTCAATAGTTTGCTGGTTTTTTGCTTGATATTCAGATTTCTGAATTCTTTGCTGCAACTTTATCCTCCAAGTTATTTCTGCTTTGATATTGTTTATACTGAGGAGAGGCAGGTAGCACACCAGGTTAAGAGGGGGTGCCTTACAAGTTTTTCTCTGTCTCCATCTGCTGGAAGGGAGGCAAAACCCAGCAGTCTGGACTGATCCGTGGTACTACAGGAACGAAAATTATCAGGTAAGCACTAATTTTCCTTTATAGGTAAGCAACTTCACTTTCTTCATAGACATGCCCAAAAAATAGCCACACAAAGTGGGTCTCCCTAGCTGGGTGTTACCTTAATGTAATTTTGATTTTCCATAAATTCTTGGCAACCAATATTGTGCATTGCGGGACGTTTGTTTAGCTCATTTACAATGTTTTTAAGTACTGCTTGCCCAAATGAACTGTCATTGCGTGAGTCTTTATCCAAGCAGTAATGTTTTATAATAGTATGTATGGTTGACCAAGTGCCTTAGAGTTATCTTGGATTGATGCAGAGTTTGATGGGCCATTGCTGTGGCTATTGATCCAACTTGATGTGCTCTAAGGGGTGAACTTTCAAAACATTCCATCCATAAAAATTAATATATATTTATGTAAGTATCATCTACTTGCATATTTCGTATTTTATAAAAGCCAAAAATACATGCATATTTTCACTTTCACGTGCCATATATGCACTTAAAAACGGGATGGTTTAGAGGCATTCTCGGGCTGGGCCAACACTTGCGTGCTTAAAAGACTCTTATGTACGTAAGCTGGATAAGTAACTCCTCCCCATTATGCTCCCTTTCTCCTACCTCTTAGCTGGCTAACTACTTAGCTAGATAAGTAGTTATCTGGCTAAGTGGTGGCCGTTCAGCAGCACAGTTGGATATTCAGCCACCATCACTTATCTGGCTAGGTGGCGCTGAATATCGGGCCCTGGAAATGTAATTTCAGCCCTTTCCAGAAAGTCCTAGTTACCAGACGTCGCTGCCCTGCCCTCATATCACACCCACGGTCATCAACTCTGAGTCCTTTGTGGCGATTCCTACTGCAGGTCCTCACCCCCTCACCAAAGCTGATTCTGGGGGAGGCTGAGGTGGAGATGGCCGAAGGCACCCCAGGCTGCCAGCGGGTGTTATTTGTTTGTTTGTTTGTTTGTTTATTTGTTTGTTGAGTTTTATATACCGTCATTCGGTAGAGCCATCATAACGGTTTACAAATATGCATTTCTCTTAGCAGTTGTGTATCAGAAAAAACAATGTGAATGTTTTGAAATCCTCTCAGCTTTTTCATCTGTGTGCACACTTGAGCAATCGATGGGACAGTAGCCACCTTCTCATAGGCAACAGTGTTCTAAGTCCAGTTGTCCGTTTCCCCTGTTCAGTGATAGCCACCATTGTTCCTCCTCACCAGAGGGGCGCTCACTTTTACAGGGCTTATTTAGAAAAAAAGGGTCCTGCCCCACAGTCACTAGAGTGAAGCTGAGATCATTTTTGCTTGCATTCTTCAAACAGAGGCCTCTTCTGGCAGCGCACACCTGCAAGGCCCAGTCAGCGGTCTGAAGGACAGAGCTCTGCGTAAGCTCAGCCCGCCCTACATCACCTCCGGCTGGGCTGCAAATATCGCACAGGAAGACCAGGAGCAGAGGAAACCCGAGATGGGGATCCAGAGGTTCTACGCAGAAAGTAAGCAAATTTGCCTTTCTTGCACGTTGAAAACCAGTTCTGTGTTAGTCTGCCAAAAAAAATAGCTAAAAGAAAATCAGTAGTGTAGCTGCTGATTTAAAAGCATATTGCTTTTAAAGAGGGAAATTTTCGAGGCTTTGAAAGTCCCTTCCATGGAAAACCTTTTCAGGACTGCTTGGGTCTCTTCCTCAAGAGACTTTATTAGCTCAAAAAGCTTGCATTTTGAAATGTTCATTAATTTGATAAATATATCATCTCTGCCCAACTTCTTGACCAAGTCCACAGCCTGAAAAGTGTGTGCAAATACAAAGATAGCAACAAAAATAGCTTTGGTCTGCCCCTCGTTCATGGGACTTTATCAAGCAATAGGTGCTCCTCTTGAGTGTCCTCAGTTTTTGTCATCTTTTTCTTCCCAGAAGGCAGATGGAATATGCAGTTGAGGTCATGAAGCAATTACTATTGGATCCAACTGTCTAGGAGATGCCATTGGGGATTTGAAAAAGTCAAGCAGACAAAGATTAAGAAATCTAGCTTGGTTTCCTATTTTCTTCAGCTTCTGATGCAGCAAATTCTTAACCTGTATCAGACCATTTTATTACTCTGTTCTTCCAGTTTAGATGCCCGGGCTACTAACTTGTCAGTGATTAGATAAGGTATTTTGCTGACTGCAAACCATAAGTGGATTGTCAGAAGGAAAGATTTTGAAATCTAAAGGCATTTTATTGATACATTTCTGCCACAGTCCAGATAGAGCTTAGCATAATGACTTCTGATCTTACCAATATCTCTTCTACCTCAGACATATCATGTGCCATGTGTCAGTCTGTTTAACCTAGTATTGGGTTACCTTCTCCATTGGGAGATGCAGGGAGAATTCCAGCATCAGTTGCAATTTGCACCCAGTCTGGAGCTCCGCACCCCTCAAACCCTCCTCCCCGCCACCCGGCCCAGAGTAAGAAACAATCCTGGTGTTCTGAAGCAAATGTTTCTTATCCCAGGACAAGCAGGATGCTAGTCCTCACATATGGGTGACATCAGTAATGGAGCCCTATGTACGGAAAACTTCTGTAAAAGTTTCTATGAAACTTTTGACTGGCACCAGAGTGCCTACTGAGCATGCCCAGCATGCCATGATATTCCCTGCCACAGGGGTCTCCCTTTAGTCTTCTTTTTTCCGCGAAGCTGTTAGCCTCGCGGTTATCAAGGAGTCCTGTGGGATTCTCCACATATTTTTCCTTACGGAAAGCTTCAAAAACTTCAACCGCAAAGGGTCTCCCTTAGTTTAGTCATCGCGGTGAGTTTTTACCGTTCTCGCGATTCCGTTCCGTTTTTTGATTAAAAACAATTTTACCTGAGTCCTAGGCCGTCGACGGCTGTCCGGCCACAAAATGGCTACAGGTTTTAAAAAATGTCCGAAATGCGCGAGAAATATGTCTATCACAGACCCTCACCAAGACTGTGTACTTTGCCTTGGTGAAGGTCATGATGTAAAAAATTGTCCCTTATGCGCTACGATGACCTCGAAAGGTCGACTTCTACGGATGGACAAAATGGAGCAACTATTCAAGATACAGCTGATTACTGCTCCGTCTACTTCCACACAATCGTCTCCGGCTGGGTCGATTAGGAAAGTAGTATTGAAGAAACGTCACTCAGGTGAGTCGGGAGACGCTCCCTTTTCCTCCCCCTCTCCATCGTCCAGAGCGTCCACATCGAGCAGCGAAAAAGGGCGCGAAAAAGATAAACATCGCCATCGGCATCGCAGGCCGCACACAGCAACCACCGCTTCGATACCCGGCGAGCCATCGGCGGAGGACGGGACACCGATTAAGAAAGCCCGGCTCCAAAGTAAGGCTTCTGAGCCACCAGCAGGCCAACCCTCGCCGATTCCGGCGGAAGGAATCGTACCCCCTCAGGGCTCTGAGGTTGTACTGCTATCGCCGCCACCGCCTCCACCCATGGGTGCTCTGTTCACATCATCCGTGCGGGCGGAACTTGACAGTTACATACGTCAAGCGGTTAAGGATGCCTTTATCGAGGCGATGCCACGGCCTGCCACTCCGGTTCTGCCATCGACACCGGTCATAGGAGGATCTCCGGTCCCATCACCGATTCCTTCACGACCGATGCCAAGGAAATCACCGCTCTCCTCGATGGCACCGATTCCATCACCGGTTCTACCTAGGCCGCAATCACCGGTTCCAGCACTACCGATTCCCCGGTTACCATCGATTCCACCACGGCCATCGACCCCGATGGCACCGTCGATGCCTTCTCAAGAATCCATTTTTCAACCATTAATGGACAAGCTGGACTCACTGATCCATTGCTTCTCATCTTTACCACAACCTATAGATGTAGATGAGAATCAAGAGCCATTACCAGGTCCCTCGGGTGTCACGCCACCCCTTAGACCTCAGACTCCACTATCCGAAATGCCAGCTAAGCCTACTAGGCCGTTGGAGCACCCTCTGGATGATAGTGACCAAGAATTCTCCTCGGATGAAGACCTCCTTTCTGAGCCTTCTCCGCCAGAAGATAGAAGAAAGTCACCACCGGAGGATCTGTCTTTCTCCAACTTTATTAAAGAAATGTCTCAAACAATTCCTTTCTCTCTCATTTCTGAAGTAGACAGCAGGCAAAAAACCTTGGAGGTGCTTCAATTCGTGGATCCTCCCAAGGAAATTCTTGCTATTCCTGTTCATGAAGTATTACAAGAACTTATGTACAGGATATGGGAACACCCTGGTTCGGTGGCAGCTGTTAATAAGCGGGCGGATGCCACTTATCTAGTACAACCCATCCCAGGGTTCCAAAAAACTCAACTACCACACCAATCAGTGGTGGTTGAGTCGGCTCAAAAGAAAGCCAAAAGATTAAAGCAACACGCCTCCATACCTCCTGGAAAGGATAATAGGTTCTTGGACAATCTTGGCCGGAAGATCTTCCAAGCTGCTATGCTGGTATCTAGGATAAATTCATACCAGCTTTTCATGAATCAATACCAGCGTGACCTATGGAAACAAGTTGAATCCCTGTCTCATCAGTTACCTGACCATCTTCAGGAAGGATTTCAAAACCTCGTACATAAAGGCCTAGAGGCAGGAAAACACGAGGTTCGAGCCACGTATGATTCATTTGAAACAGCATCCAGATTGTCTGCGTCCGGAATAACAGCTAGAAGATGGGCCTGGCTCAAATCTTCAGAGCTGAGACCAGAGGTACAGGAGCGCTTGGCGGACCTGCCTTGCTTAGGGGAGAACCTCTTTGGCGATAAGGTCAAGGAGGCGGTGGCCACCATCAAAGACCACACAGAAACCCTCAAACAGCTTTCTCAGCTGCCACAAGAGGTACATCAACCTTCAAGGAGGCCTCCAAGAAGGGAACAAAGAAAGCCATATTACCGCCCTAGGCGGTATTATCCACCAGTAGCCAGGCCCAGACAACAAAGACCTGCTCAACGGTCTCAGCCTCGCCAAAGACCTGCTAGGCCTCAACAACCTCCGCCTGCGGCGTCCACTTCCGGATTTTGAAGTACAACCAGAGGGCATGAGTCATTCCCAAAATCCTTATCCACAAGTACCTGTCGGAGGCCGAGTTGCTCACCATCTTCAAACTTGGACCTCCATCACTACAGACCAATGGGTACTCTCAATCATATCTCAAGGGTACCACTTGGACTTCCTCACTGTGCCAAGATACAATCCCCCTATTCCGTCTTGGACAGTGTCTCATCATTACACAATCCTGCAAGCAGAATTATCCACCCTCCTGACTGCCAGGGCCATCGAAAGAGTTCCCAGGCCTCAGTGGGGCAGAGGATTCTACTCCCGATATTTCCTCATTCCAAAGAAAACCGGGGGTCTACGTCCTATCCTGGACCTCAGAAATCTCAACAAATTTTTAAAGAAGGAAAAATTCAGGATGGTGTCCTTAGGCACCATGCTACCTCTTCTTCAAAAAGGAGATTGGCTCTGCTCTCTGGATCTTCAAGACGCTTACGCTCACATTCCCATTTTTCCACCTCATCGACAGTACCTGCGATTTCTGGTACAAGGTCAACACTTCCAATACAGGGTGCTACCATTTGGCCTTGCATCAGCACCTCGAGTATTCACAAAATGTCTAGCAGTAGCGGTGGCACATCTTCACAAGCAACAAGTGCATGTGTTCCCCTACTTGGACGATTGGCTCATCAAAAGTCATACACAGAGCGGAGCTGTCACGTCTCTCCATCTCACAATAAGATTGCTTCACTCCTTGGGATTTCTCATCAATTACGACAAATCCCATCTCACACCATCTCACCAGTTGCAGTTCATAGGTGCAGATCTCAACACCATCACAGCAAAGGCCTTTCTTCCGAAAGACCGGGCTCAATCGCTCGTTCTCCTAGTACATTCTATTCGCAATCAACATACAGTCACAGCTCATCAGTGCCTCATCCTACTCGGACACATGGCCTCAACAGTTCACGTCACTCCCATGGCCAGACTGACCATGCGACTAATGCAATGGACGTTGAAATCTCAATGGATTCAAGCCATTCAGCCACTGTCCACTCACATCCAGATAACACCAGAGCTGAAGTCTTCCCTTCTCTGGTGGACATCACCAATCAACTTGCTCAAAGGCCTACCTTTCCAGCAACCAGTTCCACAAGTGACTTTAACTACAGATGCGTGATGCGTCCACCTTGGGATGGGGAGCGCACATTGCTCATCTGAAAACACAGGGCAAGTGGACAAATCAAGAAGCCTCCTTTCAGATAAATTTCCTGGAGCTTCGAGCTATACGCTATGCTCTATATGCATTCAAGGACTGCCTTTCACACAAGACTGTTCTGATCCAAACGGACAACACAGTAGCCATGTGGTACATCAACAAGCAGGGTGGTACGGGCTCGTACCTCCTTTGTCAGGAAGCAGCTCAAATATGGGACTGGGCCCTAGCACACTCAATTCTACTACGGGCCACCTACCTAGCAGGCATCCACAACACAGTAGCGGATCGCCTCAGCCGTCACTTCCAACCACACGAGTGGTCCCTCGATCCAGCGATAGCAACCAAGATATTTCAACGCTGGGGTCAACCAACAATAGATCTCTTTGCGTCACATCTGAACTACAAAGTGAACAATTACTGCTCTCTCCTCTTCCAGCAGAACAGCTTACCAAAGGATGCGTTTGCCCGCCATTGGAACTCAGGCCTGTTATATGCGTATCCACCAATACCGCTCATAACCAAAACACTAGTGAAGCTACAACAGGACAAGGGGTCCATGATACTCATAGCCCCATATTGGCCTCGACAAGTATGGTTCCCCACACTGCTAGATCTCTCAGTCAGGGATCCAATTTGCCTGGGAGTAGCTCCCACTCTCATAACTCAGGAACAGGGACAGTTGCGCCATCCCAACCTCCAATCCCTGTCCCTGACAGCATGGATGTTGAAAGCTTGATCTTGCAACCATTCAACCTTTCAACCAATATATCTCAGGTACTAATAGCTGCACGTAAACCGTCCACTAGAAAGAATTATTCATACAAATGGAAAAGGTTTACTTTATGGTGCACTCAGAAAGGTTTAGATCCTTTCACTTGCCCCACTACCTCGCTACTAGATTACCTTTACCATCTCTCAGACTCTGGTCTTAAGACGTCATCTGTAAGAGTACACTTAAGTGCAATCTCAGCTTATCATAACAAGCTAGGAGATGCGCCTCTCTCCACACAGCCTCTCGTCAGTAAATTCATGAGAGGCCTAACTCACATTAAACCTCCAGTTCATTCCCCAAGCATTCAATGGGACCTGAACGTAGTTTTAACCAAGCTTATGCGTTCTCCATTTGAACCCATAAATACCTGTGACCTTAAATTCCTTACTTGGAAAACGGTATTTCTCATAGCCATTACATCAGCTAGAAGGGTCAGTGAACTACAAGCACTAGTAACTTACGAACCCTTCACGAAGTTCCTTCATGACAGAGTAGTCCTCCGTACACATCCAAAATTCCTTCCTAAGGTTGTCACGGAATTTCATTTGAACCAAACCATAGTTTTACCTACATTCTTTCCTAGGCCTCACTCTCACCAGGGAGAGAGAGCCTTACACACTTTGGACTGTAAACGTGCGTTATCTTTCTATTTAAACCGCACTACAGCCCAAAGAAAATCAAATCAACTGTTTGTGTCCTATGATCCAAACAAACCAGGTAAGGCAGTGGGTAAGCATACTCTGTCAAACTGGCTAGCAGATTGCATACAATTTTGTTATGAAAAAGCAGGCCTTACTCTCCAAGGGCGAGTAAAAGCACATTCAGTCAGAGCAATGTCAACTTCAGTAGCACACCTTCGCTCTGTACCTATTCTGGACATTTGTAAAGCAGCAACATGGAGTTCTCTTCACACCTTTGCAGCTCACTACTGTCTAGACAAAGAGGGAAGACAAGATTCAGCATATGGACAATCCGTCTTAAAGAACTTGTTTCCAGTTTAATCCCAACTCCTTCTACATCCAACCTGCTGTGATTTCGACTGATTCATTTCAATAACAATACCTTACGGTCATTTCAGCACAAAATGAATCAGCCTCTAGCTTGCTAATCACCCATATGTGAGGACTAGCATCCTGCTTGTCCTGGGATAAAGCAAAATTGCTTACCTTGTAATAGGTGTTATCCCAGGACAGCAGGATGTAGTCCTCACGAAACCCACCCGCCACCCCGCGGAGTTGGGTCCGATACGTTTTATTATTTTATTTTTGGCTAACGCTATTTGCTACAAACAAAGACTAAAGGGAGACCCCTGTGGCAGGGAATATCATGGCATGCTGGGCATGCTCAGTAGGCACTCTGGTGCCAGTCAAAAGTTTCATAGAAACTTTTACAGAAGTTTTCCGTACATAGGGCTCCATTACTGATGTCACCCATATGTGAGGACTACATCCTGCTGTCCTGGGATAACACCTATTACAAGGTAAGCAATTTTGCTTTCCGCAAATGTTGGGAGATTCAGAAGGGAAACGCATGCCATCCACCTACAGCATTCCAGGCCTTTGCATATTCGCACCACCCAGCTCTTCCAGGTGCAACTTCACCAGTCCCTGTTCTCTGCACTAGCACTGAGGGACCTGGTTATACATCAGGCTGTCTCTTGGAGGGGGGGACCATGCTCCCAATGTGCCTGCAGTGAGAGAGGGTCGCCTGACTGCAAGCCCTCCGTCCAGCGCTGATTAAAACCAGCCAGGCAGACTTAGTACTTGTCAAAGGCAGGGAGGGACCGACGAGAGGATCCTAATGGCAAACATCACCTAAACAGAGGTGATGTTTGCCAACGAGCCGCGGTATATAAAAATACTTAAATAAATAAATAAATAAATAAATAATCTCTCCAAGGGATATTTGGCTCACTCATAGTATTGTAACCTGCCCTCACGGCATATAAAATTAGTTTGTGCCTGATGCCTGTTTGGGAGCTAAACATAGCCTCTGTGGGTTCAAATAGAAAAAAAGGGTCAAACAGATGGTGTAAGGATCTGGCACAGAGGCAAGGGCTGTGAAACAGGAATTACAGCCAAAACTCTTATTCCCTTCTGTGACCCCTCTGACTTCACTTTCTGAAATCCAAAGTCTTCAACAGATGGATGTCTCTGCCAAATCCACACCTTGAAATAAATGAGGGTCTCACTCAAAATTTTAATTTTTCATCTGGGGATTTCTAGCAGTCAGTTATAAAATTCACCAGTTTCCTAGCGTAGAGCCAAATAGACTCAGGACCAATGGATTATGCTCCCCTGCCAGCAGATGGAGACGGAGTCAGATTTCAAAGCTGAATTCACCCTACATACACCCCTGCAGTGACCTCAGCCCTACAGAATTCTCTGTCTCCAGCAGGTGGTGGACATACCTCTCCCTATGGGGATTGCGGTACTTTTTGGAAGGAGAAATTCTACATTTAAATTGGGAAAAAATTGAGCCCCACTCTCCTAAAGGTCCATTCCCAGTTGAGAATTCCTGAGGCGATTTACGAGATCCCTCAGAGGTGTGCCTTGGTCCAGTAGCCAGTTCCCGGCGTGGACGTTGCTGCTTAAGCAGCTAAAAGGCAACGGGTGCAGGAAGCCGAGCACGGCGGTGATGGCCAAAGCCCGCTCCCCCCGCAGCCGGAGACTGTCTGTGTACTCAGCCGGTAAGCGCTGAGCCCAGGTAAATTAAAAAAAAAAAAAAAAAAGAGAGAAGAAGAGAATTTACCTCCCAAGTAATATCAGTGCCTATTTTCTAAGTTAGCTTAATTAATAGCAGGTAATGGACTTTCTCCTCCAAGAACTTATATATATATGCACAACTTCCAAGCGCAGAACCAGGAACCGCTAGGCACATGGACTGTGCATGCACCCCGCCTAGGTGCTCGAAATCTATTTGCATAGAAATTTTTAAGCACGAGCCGATAGAACACACAGTTACAGCCGCCAATGGTGCTGGCAGCCAAGAAACAGAAAAGCCTTTCTCTCTGTTATATTATGGCTACACAGTCTGACCTGGATTCCAACTTATGTCAGCACTGTGAGGAAGCTCAAGAAGAGATGGCCTCTCCAGATGTTATGAATGTGAACCCTTGATCTGGTTGAGGAATCTATGGAACTACTAAGGAATTGACCCTTAGAATTACCTACAACCAGGAGGCTGACAATACTTATAGATCAGGCAATAACTTCACCTTACTAGCCCACGTTCCCCACAGGTTGGGCCCTTGGATATCGGAGCTAGCAGGACTTACCAGAAAGTCTTTTAGCAGAGAAAGAGTCCAGCAAAGATTTGAGTCGTTGATGACAATTAGGGAACAAGAATAGTCTGAAAATCCAGGCAGATGTCTCAAGCATAACCAATGAGGCAAATTATGACTCCGGATGAAATACCATTGAAGAAACACTTTAATTTAAATCCCTACTAGATTTAGTCCAGAGATATTCAAGATAATAGTATCCACAGGCAGAGAACTGAGGAAGATACAACAGTAACAGAAACAAGCAAGAAAAACAAAAAATAACTAAGAGCTAACCCTTTGCAGTGCTTCCCCTTACACTGACTCGAGAGACGCTGGCAAAGGCCCCACACAGAACTCAGTGATGACATCATCCAGACTGCTCGCTCCAACAACATTCCACATCTTGCGAGGAGAATGCTGCAAACCCGATCTGCCTCAGCCCACCGTCGAGAGATACCGCAGCCACCCGCCGATGTCTCGGCCCACTGACCCGAGACGCAGCAGACACTTGCCAGCACCCCCTCTGTGGAGCGAGCGCTGCTACGACTCGAGCCACACCACCCCCTCCCATATTGGAGGAGCGAGAAGACCAGACCACAATTCCAACACCAGACTTTGCTAAGCCTGGCTCCTCCCATTTAGAGGTTGGGTTAGCCACAGCCTTAACTGGAAGTACCCCGGATCTGAGAACTCCCTTGACTGGTTCATCCATGGGAGAGGGAAATTCACTGGTTCCTACCCCAGTACCTCCTGGGCTAGGCATGGACCCAGCTGCCTTCTCTTGGGTGGAATTTTTCAAGGGTCTACAAGCCTTCATACAGGCACCATCTACTATCTCGCTTGCCCCTGTCAGGGCAGAACCTCAGCCGGTAAGCCCTCCCTCAGTCCTATTCACAGACCTTGAGGCATGCCTCGCCTTACCAAGGGCAACCCTGGTAGGAACCCAAATGGCTCAGACAAAGAGGACAATCTGGACCCCTTGGAAGAAGGGGAAATTCCCCCTGGGTCGGAACCGTATTGAACCAGGTTGCGGTTTTTTCATAGAGACAAATTACTGGCCTTGGTTTCCCAGACTCTGAAGATGCTGGGAGTCCCTGGGTCCAATTCTATGATGGAACCAAAGAAGAATCCCATTTTGATTTCATTACGGAAAGCCTCTTGCTGCTTTCCAGTACTGGAAGCCATCCAAGAGTTGATTGACCTGGAATGGGATGTCCCAGAAGCAAGCTTTAAAGGGGGATGAGTGTTAGAAACTCTATACCCACTGGATCCGGCAGTGAGAGAGTGTTTGCATTTCCCTAAAGTGGTTGCGCTGGTCTCTGCCGTCTCTAGGTGAATAACTATCCCAGTGGAGGGAGGAGGAGCCTTAAAGGATGCACATGATAGACGGAAAGAGTCCATCCTTAAACAAGCCTTTGACGCAGTAGCAATGACCTTGCAGATTGCTTCTTGTTGTGCCCTGGTAATTCATTCGTGCCTACAACTTCTCTCAGGAGGTGAATGACTCGGGTGTGAATTCCCAAGTGGTTATGGAACCCACTGCCGCCTTTTTAGCAGACGCGGGCTCGGATCTAGTCCATATTTCGGCCAGAGGAGTGGCCTCGGTGGTGGCAGCCAGAAGACAGCTATGACTGTGGAATTGGTCTGCAGACGCAACCTCCAAGGCCAATCTTATAAAGATGCCCTTTAAAGGATCTTTCCTTTTTGGAAGCAAATTGGAAAAGCTGGCCAGTAAATGGGGCGAATCTCCAGTCCCCCAGCTACTGGAAGATAAGAGGAAGCAATTACAGTGCCCCTCACCTATGAGGGGCTGATCCAGGGTCTCCCAACATTTTCACCCCTACAGAAACGCGACATTTCAGAGGTCTCGGCCCTTTGGGAGGTTCAGTCCTTTCGTAGTCAACAGCCTAAGAGAGGGGCAGGCTTGGGTTCATGTTCGTCTCGAACCCCCGAGTAAAATTTTGCCGACCCACTCTCGGAATGAGGAGATAGGGGGTTGACTGTCCCTCTTCTACCCAGCGGTGGGTCGAGATCACTTTGGCCAAATGGGTCCTGGAAGACATACGAGAAGGATATGCGCTGGAATTTCACATCTCTCTTCGGGATGTATTCATGATGTCTCCATGCCACTCCCAGCACAAGAAACAGACAGTGGAGATTACTATTTTAAGGTTCCTCAGGATGAGGGCTATAATCCCAGTACCTGCACCCCGGGAAAATACGGGACATTATTCCATTTATTTCATCATACCCAAGAAGGAAGATTCTTTTCGCCCCATCCTGAACCTTAAGAGTGTCAACCGACATCTACAAGTGAATCATTTCTGCATGGAAGCATAATGCTCCGTGATAACGACCGTATAATCAGGAGAATTCTTAACCTCTTTGGACCTATCTGAGGCCTTCCTACATATTCCAATCTGTCAAGAACACCACGTTTCATATGCTTTGCAGTACTGTGTCTCCATCATCAGTTCCAGGCACTGCCCTTTGCCCTAGCCACCGCCCCCAGAACATTTTCCAAGATTATGGTGGTCGTAGCGGCAGCGTTGAGAAAAGAGGGCATCCTCGTGCACCTATACTTGGAGGACTGGTTGATCCGGGCCAAATCAGTGGAAGAGAGTCTTCGGGTGACCAACAGGGTAACTTCCCTGCTTCAGGAACTCGGTTGGGTAGTAAATCTGGACAAGAGCAGTTTCAAGCCTTCCCAGTTCTTAGAATATCTGGGAGTCCAGTTTGACACCAAGCAGGACAAGGTCTTCCTTCCGACCACGCGGATAAAGAAGTTGATGTCCCAGGTGCTTCAGTTGATGAGCTATCTCCAAGTTCTTGATTTGATGGCAGCAACCCTGGAAGTGGTGTCATGGGCGAGGGCACACATGCGACCTCTTCAACGCTCACTGCTGTCACGTTGGAACCTGCAGTCTCAAGACTATTTGATTCACCTCCACTTGCCGATGGGCATGTGCTTTCAGCTCCAGTGGTGGCTGCAGGAAGCTCATCTGAGCAGGGGTGTGCCTCTGTCTTCACTGAACTGGTTGGTCCTCACGACAGACTTGAGTCTCCGGGGCTGGGGAGCTCACTGTCAGGAACTGTTGGCCCAGAGACGTTGAACCAAAGAAGAGGCCCTCTGAAAGATCAACCTCCTGGAAGCCCGGGCAGTCAGATTGGCGTGTCTACAATTCAGCCACAGATTCCAGGGTCGAGCGGTCCACGTGATGTTGGACAATGCAACCGCCAGGGTGGAACCGAGTGTCACAGGAGATAGACCTCCTTATGGAATGGGCGGAAATATATCTACAGATTATTTTAGCCTCTCACATCGCAGGAAAAGTCAATGTCAGAGCAGACTTTCTAAGCAGGGAGAGTCTGTATCCAGGAGAGTGGGTGTTGTTGGCCAAAGCCTTTCAACTGATAGTAGATCACTGGGGCCTCCCGTCCATCGACCTGCTGGCCGCATTTTACAATGCTAAGGTTCTCCGATTCGTCAGTCGCAGAAGAGATCAGTGGTTCCTGGGGATCGACGCTCTCGTTCAGTCCTGGCCGGAAGTTGCTATTCACCTTCCCTCCATGGCCCCTGCTGGCAGGGTCATTCGCAGAATCGAGCACCACAGGGGATTAGTCCTACTAGTAGCTCCAGATTGCCCAGGCATCCAGGTATGCGGACATGCGGAGGCTCCTGGTGGAGACTCCCCTGTGCCTCCCACCACACAGGGACCTTCTACAGCAGGGACTGGTTCTTCACGAGGATCCAACTCGATTCTGTCTTACGGTCTGGCCCTTGAGAGGGCTCACCTGATGAAGAAGGAATTTCTGTGGCAGTAATTATCACCTTACTCTGCACTCAGAAGTTCTCTATGTCCCGAGCTTATGTGTTGGTCTGGAGAGTATTTGAGGCCTGGAGTGAGGAATGAGGTATTCCCACAGAGGCAGTCAAAATCCCACTAATTCTGGAATTTTTGCAGGTTGGCCTGAATAAAGGTTTGACCATTAACTCTTTGAAGGTGCAAGTAGTGGCTCTCTCCTGTTTCAGGGGCGAGGTGAATGGAACCCCCCTGTCATGTCATCCGGACATGGCTCGTTTTCTGAAAGGGGTGAAGCACATTCAGCTACCCCTACAGTGGCCGGTTCCCTTGTGGAATCTTAATCTAGTATTGGAATTTTTGACAGGGCCCTCCTTTCGGCTGCTGTGCAGTCTTTCCTTGTGTTTATTAACTTTATGGCCATATGCTCGGCACGTCACATCTCTGAACTGCATGCATTGTCGTGTTGGGAACCGTTTCTCCGGATGACTCCAGGAACATTATAGCTTCATACTGTTCCATCCTTCTTGCCCAAGGTAGTCTCAGAGTTTCATTTGAGTTAGTCCATTTTGTTGCCATCCTTGGATGAGCACAAGGATACAGAGGAAAACCGCCTTCTCCATCATTTGAACATCAGTAGACTTTTATTGCAGTATCTGAAAGTTTGAGAACCAGCCCAAAAGACAGACTGCCTGTTTGTCCTTCATGGTGGAAGGAAGCAGGGCAAACCAGCTTTGTGGGCTGCCATAGCTCGCTAGATTAAGGAGGTGGTCACGGAAGCTTATGTGGAGGCAGGAAAGCCATTACCTTCTCAGGTTAAAGCTCCATCCACCAGGGATCAGGTGGTCTCATGGGTGGAAGTTAGACTGCTGTCTCCGGTCGATATCTGCCAAGCAGCGACATGTTCCTCCTTGCACACCTTCTCCAGGTTCTATCGGCTGGACGTACAGGTTCGAGAGGATGCAGCCCTTGCAAGAGCAGTGTTAACAGGACCACGGGCAGCCTTCCATCCCGATTGGGAGTAGCTTTTGTACATCCCATTGGTCCCGAGTCCATCTGGCTACACGCTAGGAAATGGAGAAATTACTTACCTGATAATTTCATTTTCCTTAGTGTAGACAGATGGACTCAGCATCCCGCCCCCGGCTGCCCAAGAACGGTGCCAAGGATTTGCCCATGGAATGGATATCGATTCCAAGAGATTACAGGTAAGCCATCATCCAGGCATCTATAATCTTACTGGGGTTCTATGTTTCTTTGGTTGAGTACAGTTACTGTTATCCATTTTTAATACAGTTTTTAAATCAGATTTATTTGATAGTATGTCCAAAGTTGGCTTTTGAAGAGAATTCTGAAGGGCTGAGGTCACTGCAGGGGTATATTTAGGGTGACGTGAGCTTTGAAACCTGTCTTTGTCTCCAACTGCTGGCAGGGGAGCATAACCCTTGGTCCTGAGTCCATCTGTCTACACTAAGGAAAATGAAATTATCCGGTAAGTAATTTCTCCATTCATTAGGGTTCACAGCAGTGAATTAGCAGCAGCAACAGCAGTAACAACAAAACACTGTTCCTCCAGTCTTCACTTCCCTAGAAAAGCACCAAACATAATCCACCCCCTCATTCTTCATTTCAATTGAAATTCAGAACTTACATCACCCCACAGCATTCATCTCAGTTACTGTCCCATCAGCATAGTTCTCTCACCTCCAAAACAGTTTTCACCAGGGCGTGGTGGATTATAACCCTGCTGAGCCGTTCTGGACACAACCCAAAAACCTGGCAAAGCTTGGCTGGCCTTCCATGACTTGGCCTTGTGGGACCCTGCTGGCTAGCTCCCCTCCTAGGAACTGTGAATCTCCCCACTTAACTCTGAGAAACTCTGAAAGAAGAACAACCCTAGTTCCCACTCTGAGACACTTCCCCTGGCGGATCTCCCTCTACATACTCTCTTAAAAGAAACAAACGACCAAATCCGCTTGATGACCTCTGCCACAAGGGCACGTCACACCAACCCCAAAACAGACGCTAAATGACATCTGCCCAAGAAATTCTCGAAGGACAAAGTTCAGGTGACCCAGGGCCTAGTTTAGGCTTCCCCATCACCCAAAGTAAAAATCCACCTTCAGAGGTTGCAATTAAATCTTAAACCTGGACTCTCCCTGTCATAGCTTGCTTGATGATAACTGCTTTTACTGTATTAAATACATTTCCTGAAGCTTCTTATTTGTCTTGTCTCCGTGTCTTGATTAGATTGTAAGCTCCATGGAGCAGGGACTTCTACTTAGGTGTATCTGTATAGTACTGCTTGCATTGAATAGCACTACAGAAATAAGTAGCAGCAGTAGCTGTATTTCTTTGTAGTAGCAGTAGCAGTGGTAGTAGCAGAAGTACCATGACATATCCTGAGCAACAGCTGAATGGTGTTGGTAAAACCACAGGTAGGATGAGGAGAAAAATACAGTGAAGGGTGTAAGTGAGCTCAGCACCTCAGTGGAAATAACACCAGGGCCACAGTGGTGCAAGGTGGAGGGAACGAAAGGGACAGAAACGGGGTGGGATCCATGCCTCCATCCTGGAGCCGCGAGCTGATGCATTGTCTCTCTGTGTGTTGTTAAATCAGAGGCCGCTGTGGGCAGTGCATACTTCCGCGGCACAGAGAGCCATCTGCAGGAGCTAACTGGAAATAAAGCCAGCCTTTCCAGCAACGTGGTGGCACCAGGAGGCGTTGTGCAGAGGAGGCCAGAAGTGAGCGGTAAGTGAATAAAGACAGAAGGTAACTTATGGGTGGTCTGCACCGTCCGGCATTGCTTTCGGGATTGAGCCTGTTACAGCCGGTGCTCAGCCTCTCTGAACTGATCGATCAGCCCAGCGGAATGGCAAATCGAAGGCATTAAAGCCTCCCTCCCCCTGCACGCCTCCAGATTCCTTCATATTATGGGGAAGAAACTTGGGAAAAAATCTTTGAGAGCACCTGGAATTGGCGGCTGCAGCCCTCCCATCAGACTCATTGACAGAAAGTGCTGCCATGTCTTAACATAACTCCTGGAAGAATTTTGCATCGAACAGTGAAAAACTCTACATATTTTATTTGTAAAAATAACACAATATAATCACTGTCTCTGGGTCATTCATTTAAATAATTCCAAAGAAACGTTATTAACTCGGACTCAAAATGTGTATTTTTTTTTGATGCAGAATTCCCTCAGGAATACTGTAAAGCAATGGACCTCTCTCCCCTCCTCTCCCTGCTCCCCCCGCAGCCCATCCCCATCTCCCTTTTCTTCCACCGCCCCCTTCTCATCTCTACCAGTCTCTCTCTATGCTCTCCACCCATCTTGTCTCCATCTCTGTCTTCACCACTCATTCTCATCCCCTTCCAGCCCATCTCCCCCCCCCCCCCAACTTTCTAACCTCTGCCGCCCTCCCCACAACTCATCCTGACCAGCAACAGCAGCCGCAACCCAAAGAGCCTATAGTATCCTGCTGATAGGGGGCCATGCTAACCTCTCCTTGACAAGGGCGTAGTGAGGTGCGATTGGCTGCTCTGCTCACCGGCTTGTGCTGCTGCTGAGCCCTTTCTCTCGTCACCGGCTTGCGCAGGCTGATGCCCTCTCCCCCCCTCCCCCTTCTCTTCAAGCCCATGAGGGTTGCAGGTTTTTTCTCTCTCCTACCAGTGGCTTGCTTTGGGGTGGCCCCTACCGCCGGTGCAGACCAAATTCTTTGTGGCGAGGGCATTTCTGCACTGCACGGTGGCTCAGAATTCTCCCAGGAGCACAAAAGCTTCTCAAGACACAAGTAAATTATCCAGCAATAGATGCGGTATTGTATGATCAAAATGTGCACCTGATCCATGGTTTTTAGGATTTGTTTTTTTTTTAATCTGTATTGCCATTTTGTACTAAGTCTTTACTTCTGTTGCTGGAGGCTGTTGGGAGAATGCGATCTGCCTAGGGCTTTCCACTGTGCCGGGCACGGTCTTTACGTGTTCGGGTAGCAGAGCCGCCTGCTTGCAGGACTACTCAAGTTTTAGTTCTCCCCTTTTCCTGGAAAAAGTCCGCACTGTGGCGGAAGTGATGTGGAGCTGAGGAAATGGTCACTAGTGGCTCAAAAAGCATCTGGTCAGTGGTCAAGGATGTAACATGGAGGAAAAGAGGGAAGTCAATGGATCCACGCTTTTGACACAGCATGAGAGCGGTCTTGGTGAGAATGCTGCAGTGGTTCTACATTTCATTTTAGTACTTCTTTCTTGTGTTGTCATAATCTTATTTAAATTTGAATGTTAATTTTGTAGTCACGTCTACTTCAAATAGTAAAGCAGAGCTAGGTGGGAAAGAGTTGCCCCTTCTCTCCCTCCGGACGTAAGTTGATGTTAAAGTGTTCGTGCATTCTGGGCAGTCTGGCATCGCCTTTCACTGGAGCAGTATACGGGGAACCCGGGGATGATGAGGTGAATGAGCTGTCGAAGCCACAGGGGTGAATGGACCTGTGCGTTCTCAAAATCTCATGTACAACATAGTCTCTGATCCAGTGATAAGAATCACAACCTACAAAAAAAAATCCGCTTTTCTCCAGGATGAATAACGTTTCTCTCGACTCCAGGACTTGCAGATGATACGCAGCGCGTGTACAGCGCATGAGAAGGGCTGCAGACTGGCGGCATGAGAAGCAAGTGAATCAAATCACTGTGTTAGCCCAAGAAAACTGAATTAGGTCAAATAAACCGGTCAAGGCCTTCTTGGTGGCTCAGTGTCCAGTGGTGTGTGTTGCCATGCAGAAGGCCCAGATTTGATTGCTGGGCCACCAGGCTTCTGCTCTAGCTGGAACATCCAGGGCTGGGGATGCTCTCAGCCCCCTGGGGAGAGGGAGTCTCGGTGGTGACACCTAGTGGCTGGATTCAGTGTTCGCATTACTGTACTCCAGAAGGAGCTGGGGATCAGTGGCCACTGGCTGAGCAGCATCACTGCTAGAGTTGGGCTGAGTGAGTTGGAAAGGATATAAAATGTGTATGGGGGGGAGGGGAGCCCCTGGTTCATGGCAACAAAACCCAATAGAGACTGCTTCCGATTGATCTGGAAACCCAAGGGAGCAGTGGGGAACCCACCAAGCCAAAAATAAATAAAACAGACCAGCCAAGCAACTGGGTAGCCATGATACTTTTCTAAGGCTTAAATAGTCACAGTAAACCTCACATCTTTAAATATTCAACAGCCTAATAAGAGGGATCATCTCTGGTTTCCGTGACACTAATTTGAAAGAGCTAGAGACTGCGATAAGTGTTTCAGGATGTGCAGAGACTGAAAGAGAAGGGTGAAGCTGTGGGCTTGGAGCACTCACTGGATCAGGTCACATTCGGAAATACTTTTGGTTTAGATTGTGAAAATGCTTTCTTTACCTAGTGAAAATGGAGGAGATCCTAGCGAGCAGACGCCTGATGATGGAGCTGAAGGAAGCGCCTGTCCTCAGCCCTGATTCCTCCCGGCTGACCGTTGGTGCTCCAGGAGGCCTAGAGTGGAGGAGGCCTGACGCCAGGACTAAAAGACTCTGCACACAGGGTAAGGGGCCGTTGAGGCGGTCACTCGTGTTTGGAAGAGCTTCTCCTGTCCTTGTTCTAGGGCAAAGCTATTTTCAGAGAAGGGTGTCCCTGTTTCAGACCTGTAAAGGCCAGCTTCATGCAGGCCTGAGAGACGGCGAGCATGGTAAAGACCGGCAGGTGATCCTGGCCTGTACTTTGAAGATGCGGCGGGATACTCTGCCTTCAGGAAATGCCATAGCTAAGGATTGAGGCAAAGAAACTGCCGCTTTGCGGCTGGCGGATGTCAGAAAAACCACACGAAGCCTCCTGTATCGAAGAGTTTGTCCTGCTGCTTATCTGTGGGGGAAGCTTTGGATAGATCAAGCCCCTCGTGTGGTACCGTAAGCTGTCAAAACCTGTGTTCCAAATAATGAAATCCTGTGTGGTTTAAAAAGACAAAAAGAGGAAAAAGAGGGCTGGCCTGATAGCTCGATGGCGGTGCTGCGTGCTGCCAGGCAGGATCTGATCCCGAACCTAGCTCTGCCCTTGGGTCAGCAAGAGCTGGGGATGCTGCAGAGGCAGTGGTCAGAGTCCCGCCTCAGCCTCTTAGTTCGGGGGTGGGGAGGTGAGGGAGTCTCACTCATTGCTTAACAGCCACACCTACTGGCCAGACTCGAGGTGCACATGTACCATGGAGGGAACGGAGAAGTCACTGCAGCGACAGGGGCTGGTTAGGAGCAGGGGGGCGAGGGGAACCCTTGAGTCACCGTGACTGAAGGCTGACTGGGTCTGTAGCCACTGTAGAGGCCGGTTATGATTGAACTGGAAGTGCAGGAGGAAACCACTGCTCCCCTCCCCCCCCCCCCCAAAACAAAAAAATGAAAAGAAGGAAGTTTGCCATCTCCTCTCCCAAGAGACAAATTAATACTGTACAGTTCAAGCGAAACAGACCCAGAACTCCCCAAAAGAGTGCAATAATCTAAGCTCATTTTACCTGTGTTAGCAGCCCTAGTGCCTGTCCCTGGTTATGATTTAATAAGGGGAAGATGAATTTTGAGGCCAGTTTTCGGAGACTTATGCATATGACAGCGCTCAGTACCTGTGCGCCCTGGCTAAAGTAAAGCCCCGCCCCCAGAACGCCTCCAGCCCCGCCTCTTTCTGTCTGGATAGATTTTATGCACTCGGTGAACTCTGTGCCCAAAATATCTGTGCAAGGCAGGGGGCGGGGGAGAGGAATATTAAAATCTTGGCTTCTGCCCGGCTGGCTCCAGAAGTTAAGCAGACAAAAAGCCTTCGAACAACGAACTTCTTTTATTACTGTGCTTGCTGCTTTCACCCAACGCTCACAGGAATTCAGCGTGGGGCAAGAGTTTTTTATTTTTGGCACCGCCGCTCGGGAAAGGAAAAGCGTCACTTGAGGGATGAGCCGCAAAGACGCACTTGGCGTGTAGCACTCGGATATGACAGCCCGGGCTGACTGCACAGAGCCAAAACCCTTGCAAAGAGAACGCCGATGCAGTGGCCCGGAGCCGTCCCTTCTGCCGCGTCGTTCCTAGCGGCGTGACCCAAAGCACCTGTGGGGAATGTCAGGGGGGGGGCCCCAGTGAGGGCGGAATGCGTGGCTGCACGGATTCCGCTCAACTGATTAGCACACAAATATATGCTGAGCAGCGCATTAATATGAATTTGGTTAGCGCAAATTGAATTAGGTAACCTGATTTGCATTAATACGCCGGTAACACTAGAACTTAACTGCTTCTCTGGAGGTGGAATCAAGCGAGGCCAGTGCAAGCCCCAGTGGGGGGGTCGCGATGCCCAGCCTAATCCCTACCAGTCAACTATAAAGGGCCAATGGATCAAGATTTTTGCCTTCCTCCCAAGGACGGACACTCCCCCACGGGGAGATCCCGCCCCCCTCCCAAAGATGGGCCAATCCCATGTGAACAACTGTGTGCCGCTCCCTTCCCTCTTCCTGGTAAGAGGTTCCCCTCAAAAGACACCCCTCCACCCTTTACAACAAAGCACCCCCCCCCCCCCACATATATTGGGGACATAGTGGAGGGTGAGGTTAGCTGGGGCCGTGTTGAAGGCAGAGGGATCGGAGCTCTCTTCTGCCTTATTTCTCTAAGAAACGTAAGGAGAGGGGTAGGGCTTGGAGGGGGGACTGGAAGGGCATCCAAGGCGGAGGCTCTTACAGGGAGGTGGATCTGGAATGGCGTGTGGCCCTTCCTGTGGGTGGAGCGTCTTGGGGGGAGGGGCTCTACAGTGGTAGGGGGGCCTGCCCTTTTGAGGGGGATCGGGTCAGGACCCGTTGGCCCTTACTTTTTAGTGTTTGGGGGGAGGGGGTTATGGGGTGGAACTGAGTTCCCCATCAAGGCTTGGCTAATGCGAAAAGTTAACTGCGCTTCCAGGCATTAGCTAGTGCCATAATGTGATGGCCACTTTACCAACGGCTTTCTGCCCTTTAGTAATTCTGGTGTTACATGCACTGCTCATGTGTGTAGTAAAATCCAATCACATCCAGTTTTAACAGGCTTAGTAAATAGACCCGTTGGACACATGCATACTCTCTCTCTGACTCATGTGTGCACTCAGAAGCACTCACACAGACCAGCAGAAGAAGGTTGCATGGTTGACAGTTTCATAAAGCAAAAACAATGCAGTTCTATAGAAGAATCGAAAGCTGAAACAGACAGTACCTGCCATTTAAGTGTCAGCATTTTCTGATCCCACTGTCCCAATACTGATTTCAGGACCATCACCTTGGGCTGGACCCTCCTCTCTTCCTGACTCTGATACAGTTTCTCTTTATCATTCGAATGCAGAAGAAGCTCCGGGCAAGTCGCATCTCCCTGACTTGGTGAATTGTCTGCAGAAAATACCTGTAAATATTCCGGGTTCTGCCAACCTGGCCGCCAGCAGCCCAGCTGCCTGCAGCGCGCAAGAGGGCAGAGAACGGAGGAGGCCCGAGATGGGGGTTAAGAAGTCGTATGTAGAAGGTGAGCTGGAGCTTTCCCATTGTGGCCCTCATCGCAGATCACGGGCCGTGTGCATCCCCTGTCACAGGTCACACGCCACACGTTTCCCCCTTCACAAGTCGCATGCCTCTTGTGAAGCTCCTAAGCCATCTTTCACTCTCTGGCCATCTCCATGCTGTATCCAGCACCAAAGTTTCACATTTACGCTCGGGGCCTGGGATTTAATACAATGCGCGTAATTTAGTTTGGGAAGGGGTGCTTTGGTTCTAAACTTAGCAGAGATGAAAATGAGAGATTAGAGACCCAAAGAGTGCAGGCCCCAAGCCATGCCCCTGGCCCGTATCCTGGGCGATGGGGTGAAGAAACACACCTCCCATGTTGTATCACTGGTCTAGGTCTCATGTCACATCCCATGTGCTCTGCGAGAAGAAGGGAATGTGCGACTCCTTGACCCTGGTCACATGTGCATCCTTTGTCTTATGTGACAGAGATGCACACTCAGCGCAGTGTCCCTGCACAAGTCCTATGTCACATCCCTTGTCTTGTGTGACAGAGAGGAGAGGGAATGCTTGTGCTGACCTCGCCTTATTCATGGGGGTGGGGGGGCGCGTGGAGAGAGGATGGTTAAGCGCAGTGCTGAGCCTGTCTAAAAAGGAAACTGTGGTTTTCTCTTTCTGGAATATTTTTATCATTCTGAAATATCTGTGGCCCAAACTTGCTGGGAACCCCACGCACAGTGCTGTATTGCCACAGAAAGGTCCATAGTCTTGGTGCATGCTAAATGCGCACACCTAGGGAGTCTGCATTGGGGTGGCAAAATGGCTTTTGTGTCATATTTCACAGGAAGTATAGAACAGAGAATCAGCAGTAGTAGAAACAGATCCCCTGAACTCCTGGGAGCATCCATGCTCAGTGTTGCTAAGATGAGTTAGGATTCCTGCAGTGGGCCTGCTGTTGTTGGTGATTTCTTAGCTGATATGTCCAAACTGGATGCAATGTGGCTGCGATGCCTTGTGACTCTTCCTGAAGTGGCTGCCCCCGAGGTTTAGTCAGGGGGGGGGGGGTGTGTGTTTTACAAGGGTCTGGCTTAAAGAATGGTGAACCAAATGAGCTAAGAGTATCACCCAACTCCGTTGGGTTTCCAACTCAGTCAGAACCAGCCTGTGTTGGGCTACGGTGTAAGGAGCTTTCATTTGCAACTCCCTGGAGTATTAGCTTGCAGCACTAGAGAATGGAGAGTTTAGTGCAGTACTTACTTATGCTGATCCTCTTGTATCATGTAAGCAGGCATGACTGCGAGGAACGCACACCTGCACGGCCTGGAGAGCTGCGTGAAGGAAATACCTGTATCCAGACCCGGGCCTTCCAGTATGGGCGCAGCTCCCAGTGCAGCCCTGGGACATAAGAGACCCGAGCCAGGCCCTCGGTTGTCCTCTGCAGAAGGTGAGTCTAAGGCCGCAGGCTTGGGACTGCTGCTCTTAGCATGAGCTCTAAGGCATCTTCCATATGTCGCGTGGAAAGAAACAAAGTCCTCTTTAAGGCAGCGAAGAGTTCCTACCCATCCCCCTCTTCCATTGTACAAAACGCGGGCATGCAAGTACTTCGGAGTTGAGATGAAAAGGTAAGGTGGCCCCACAGTTTCAAGATGGCAAGGCTCAGATGCTGTCTCGTTTTGGCAGGCTTGGGAGGATCATCCCACCATCAGCTGTTCCAGGGTATGGGAGCACGCAGGGGGCACAGGCTCTTGACACGTCCTCTCTCTCTCTGTTACCGCAGCAGAGGCAGCACCAGGAGCGTCGCACCAGCCTGGCCTGGTGAGCTGTGTGCCGAGAGTCCCTTCCAGCGCATCCGCCACCTTCTCTCCGGAGCACGTGGTGGAGCTGAGGAAACCTGAGCTGAGCGTGAAGAGATCCTGTCCAGAGGGTAAAGTAAAGGCTCCTGCAGACACATCTTTAATCACACAAGGGGCAAGTCATGGCTTCCAAGCGTCACTTGTGGGTAGGATTGCAGAATCCCTTCGTGGCGGAAGGCGTTCCCTCTGTGATGTGCATATGATTCTCTCTTCTGGGGAGTAATGAGTCAGCTTGCCAACCTGAGAATCTTCTGGAGGTGAAAGGTCATGGGCTGCAGTATTGCTTTACAATTCCACAGTTCTCTGTATATTTCATTTATTTCAGGCATTTACATGTCGCATGATGCCGAATCTGTAGGCAGCTTACATAATGAAACACATAGGAATATCATGCACATCTTTAAGTTTGGCAGTGGGTTTTTTTCCTTCCTTTCAGGGTCCTTCTCTGTCTTCACTGTGGTCGTGGTTTTTGTAGCTATCTGCGTTTTCCTCACCTTCCCTTCCATATGTTACAGCAGCCTCCTGTGACTGGGAAAGCAAGATGGCATCCCCTCTAGACCACTCTGACCAGCTCTGATCTTTGTGTTTCCTTAGCTCCATCACCCTCCTTCCCCTTGTGGGCCGGGAGCAGGAGCTGGAATCGAGACTCAAATCGGTGGCACCGTGGAGCACCGTGTTTCCCAAGTGTAACTGTGCCCTTCCTGGCCAAAAAACAGGGCCACACACGAGACATCCAGTACACTTAATCGGTCCAGTGTTTGATAAGAGACATGGAAACCTCATTATAGAATAGTATTACAGTGGCATTTTGTCATACTATTAAACACAGGATCACACGGAGACATCAACAGCCTATGTAGGTGTGCAAACTGCTGGAAGGAGATCTCTGTAAGCAAAAGTAGTCCCTCCTGCACAACAAGCAATAGCTGGACTGGTACCAGCAGCCACAGAGAGAGGAGAGCAGAGACGGGGGTTAAGAAGTGTTACGCAGAAGGTAAGGCAAAGTAACTGGCCTGTAGTAGGCATTCTCGGAAGACATAGCGCTTCGCTGTCGCATGCGTGGGTGGCATGACTGCACGCCGCACCGATGGACATGAATGTGCCAGAGCTTTCTGAAAAGACAAAGGCCTTTCAGTACTTATGCATAGTAAGTTCTCAGATTTTGGTGTTCCTGCAGCCCCCCTACATTAACTTTGACTAGGGGAATTTGTGTGACTGATGAACTACTTGTCTTCAGAAAACACCTATTACACATAAACAACTTTGCTTTCTCTGAAAATGAGCAGATCAGAATCGCACACATGGGATATTTACTTTAAAACAAAATACAGGTAAAACAGCAAGAACTGCCAAATAGCAGGAAATATTTTTTGTTGGGGAAAAAATTCCCTTTTTTATTTTTTCTTTAAAAGAAAAAAAAACAAAACCACACACAGAGAACACAAGCCAAGATGATAAAAATGGGCCCTAAGATGGATAGGATCAAACTCTATACCTCACAGAGGGTGTGAAGCGTGGCCCATCCAAACTTAGTCTCCTCCTAGGAGGCCATGTCTAGACAGTAATGGGATGTGACAGTGTGGCCTCCACTCTGTGTCACTGCCCTGCAAATCTCCTCAGTGGAGGTAGACATAGGAGTGCAGTCATTTTCAAAATGATTTCCGCACACAAACCCCAGTTCCCTGTACGTACCCGGATCAGTCCAGGACAGTAATGACCTTTTGAAATTAGCCCGGGAGTAGGGTGGGGAATTGTTGCTCGTAAACGTAGGCGCAGAAGCCCTTCCGCTCGTACTTTACGTTCACTACAAAGAGGACTTCTGGGGTGGCGAGAGTTTGGGGTGGGAAGCAGAAACCGTACGTTTAAGTATTATTTATTTATTTGTTTGTTTATTTATTTTATGCTTTTCTATACGGGCATTCACGGTTGGTCGTATCATGTCGGTTTACATAGAACAAGGGGTGAGCAATAAATTATAACGTACAGAATTATAACCTGAATATATACAGTACGAACTATAACAAGTGCAAAGAAAAAAGAAGTTACAATAAAACAGGGATGATTCGAACTGGGAGTAAAAGAAGAAGATAGTAGCTGTTTAACATAAGTGATAGAACGGTGCAGTAACTAGTGATGTCAGGATCAGTTTGATGGAGGATAATCAGTGAGACTCAGTTTGATGGAGGATAATCAGTAAGGGTCCGGGAATGCTTTCTTGAATAACCATGTTTTGAGTCTTTTTCTGAAGGTTGGAAGGCAAGGTTCTTGTTGTAGTTCTAGGGGGATGGAGTTCCATAGTGGGGGTCCTGCTGTGGAGAAGGCCCGATCTCTCAATGTTATATGTTGGGTGGTGTTGGCGTGTGGTACCTGAAGATATTCTCTGTACGCTTCTCTAATGGGTCTGGAGGAGGAGTGTTTTTTGAGTTTTTTGTAGAAAGAGTGGAGCAAGTCCATGGATAGATTTGTGGATTGTGGTGAGGGACTTATGGATTATTCTGTAATGGATTGGTAATCAATGAAGGTCTTTGAGGACGGGCGTAATGTGGTCTCTTCTCCTCTTGTTTGTTAAGATTCTGGCTGCAGTGTTCTGTATCATTTGGAGAGGTTTAGTATGGGATGTTGGGAGACCTAGTAAGATAGCGTTACAGTAGTCTATCTTAGCGAAGATTATTGCTTGCAGCACTGTTCTATAGTCATGGAAATGAAAGAGGGGTTTTATTCTTTTTAATACATGTAGTTTGTGGAAGCAGTCTTTAGTAGTTTGGTTAATAAATGATTTTAGGTTTAGCCGGTTGTCTATAGTGACTCCTAGATCTCTTACTTTTGAGATTTGCAAGTTGGCTGGCGGGTTCATAGTGATATTGCAGTTTTCTGGAGAGATGAGCAGGAATTCGCTTTTTGATGAGTTTAGAATTAAGTTTAAGCTGGAGAGGAGGCCATTAATTTCTTGAAAACAGTTTTCCCAGAATTCCAGAGTTTTAGTGATGGATTCTTTGAGGGGGATCACGATCTGGACATCGTCGGCATATAGGAAGTGTTTTAGGTTCAATTTGTTTAGCAACTGGCAAAGCAGGAGAAGGTAGATGTTGAAAAGTGTTGGTGAGAGTGAGGAGCCCTGAGGAACTCCTAGTGAGGACGGGTATCTGAGGGATTCTTTGTTGTGAATTCTAACCTTGAACCCTCTGTTCTCTAGGAATGCCTTGAACCAGGTTAGTGCTGTTCCTGTAATGCCGATGTTCACCAGCTGGTTTAGTAGTGTGGCGTGGTTTACAGTGTCGAATGCTGCCGAGAGGTCCAGTAGGATCAATAGGAAGGCCTGTCCTTTGTCGAGGCCCAAGGTGAGGTAGTCTGTCAAGGAGATGAGTAGGGATTCAGTACTTGACGCTTTTCTGAATCCGAATTGAGTAGGGAATAGAATTTTGTGTTCTTCTATGTAGTCCGATAGTTGCGTGTTAACTATTTTCTCCATCACCTTGGCAATGAATGGAAGATTGGAGATTGGATGGTAGCTGTTGGGATCTTTGGGGTCCAAGTAAGGTTTCTTGAGGAGCGGTTTGATGGATGCTAGTTTAAGGTCGTCTGGATAGAAACCCTGGGTGAATGAGCAGTTAATGATGTCCGCCAAGGTTTTGGCGATAGTGTCCGGGATTAGAAGTAGTAATTTGGATGGGATTTGGTCGAAGGGATGTGATGAAGGTTTCATTTTCTTTAGAAGTGTTTGGATCTCTGAGGATGTGATGAGTTCGAGACAGTGGAGGGATGTGTCATTGTTGTGGTGTATGTAAGTGCTGGCTGGTGTGCCAGTATTAGGCTTTAATTGTGATAGGAGGTTCGTGACTTTATTACTGAAGAAGAGGGCCAGCTCATCTGCTTTTGTTTGAGCTTGGTTAAGTGGAATGTCAGGTGCATTAGCTTGAGTTAGATTGGAGACGTATGTGAAAAGGGCTTTGGAGTCGAAGATAAGATCATGAATCTTATGTGCGTAGAAGTCCCTTTTTGTTTTTAAGGTGGAGCTCTTGTATAAGTGGAGGGCGAGTTTGTATGCAGAAAGAGTAGCGGGGGAAGGGGCTTTACGCCATTTACTTTCTTTCTGACGTAGACTGAGTTTGAGGTTTCTAAGATCGTTAGAAAACCATGGCTGTCTTTTGGACGCACATTGTTTGAGTTTTTTTGCCACCAGTGGACATAGTTTATTTGCCACAGTTTATTACACACGCCAGGCTACATCCGTACCCGAGCAGGTGTCTCTTTGTGCTCATAGGTCAGCGTCAGTTAACTCTCTCATGCCCGCAGATTTTCAGAGCGGGTTTATGCGCATAGATCCGTGTCGAAAATTCTGGCTGAAGCCTGTGAGTAAAACGTTTGGCCTGTGCGGGCTGTTGGACAATAGCCCTCTCCATTGGTAACCAACATCGCCCTCATCCTGATAATCGTGAGCCTTGGTCTGCCCTTCTAAGTTTCAGGCCTGCCAATCTGTGAAAGCAGAGGATAGGATCTGCTATCCAGTTTGAAATGATGCACTTTGTCACCACACTCCCCTGTTCACTGAGGGTGAAAAGAAACAAAACTGGATTAACTTGCTTGTACGCTGGTGTTCGTTCTAATCAGAAGGAATGCAGGCAGTGAGAGGAAGGGGGAGTTCCCTGTACGTACCCAGATCAGTCCAGACTCCTGGGTTTATTCATCCGTGCCAGCAGATGGAGACAGAGAAAGTAAAACTGGCACTGCTTCAAATACGCTGATGCCGCCTGCGGTTCCTCAGTATTTCTCTGTCTCCAGCGGGTGGTGGCTGATGCATAAACCTGCAGTTTGTTCCAGTATTTTTTTTGGTCTTTCTTTTTGTTGCTCTGAGCCTTCCTCCCAGGTTGCGGTTCCTAGTGAAGGATCCCTTCCCTGTTTGGTCAAGGCAGACAGGCTGGGGGTTGGCGACCCTTTTGTATGGCCGATCCAGGGTATTGCTGTGGGGTGTACATCTGGTGGTCCAGATCCCTCCCCTTCACGAGGTCACTTAGGTGGCTGGGTCTTTGGCTGTCTTTCCTGTCCTTTTGATTATCTTGCTGAATTGAGCTGGACAGCTCTTTTTCAGTCAGGTCAATCCAGTAAAGTGCGGCCGCGTTTACCCCGCTCCTAACCCGCTTTCTACTCACTTTCCGGCCGCGTTAGCCCTTCCTGCGATCCACAATCCCCTTTAACCTACTCTTACCACGTCCTTAAATCCCCAGGTAACCCCTTCCGCACGCGGCATGTATATTACATGTAAACTATCGAATTAGCTATTCCCTACCATCCAGTAACGCGCGCCCCGACTATCGCTTTTTTACCCTGCTGTTTTGCCGCACGTTTAACCTGCTAACTTACCGCCTACCCTTACCCCTGTGTTAGAGGCCGGGGTAAGGGTAGGCGGCAAACTTTCCCCCAGCCCCCGCTTACCTGCCCTGGCCGAGTCAATGGATGCTGGTCTCCGGGGCAGCCCCAGTCCTCTCCCCTCCTCCCGAAGCAACGAAAGTGGAAAAAATCTAAAAATCAAAAAGCGGGAAAAAAAAAAAAAAGTAGCAACGAAGGGGACGGTTGGGATTGCCAGTCCTCTCTCCCCTCCTCCCGATGCAAGGCTGCTTTACTTTACTGGATTGACCTGACACGCTTTGAAGCTTTCCCATATTTTTTCTTCCCCTCCCTCCACTTTCTTCCAGCACTTTGCCTGTTTTCTTTTGGGGGACTCTCGTTTTCACCACATCAATTCCCTGCTCCCCCCAGCAGCTAAGGCCTCCTCCCTCTTCACAGTTCCATGTGTAAAGCAACGACTTACTTTTTCGCAGCCCTCCTCCGAAGGCGGACATCGGCTCCCCTGCCTCCCGGAGGCGAAGATGGATGCCTGCATGGGCGAAAGCGGCCCCTGCGTGCAATTGCACGAAAAAGTAAGTAGTTGCTTTACACTGCCAGTCCTGTCTCCCCTCCTCCTGGAGCAAGGCTGCTTTTCGCGCCTTGCTCCGGGAGGACGGGAGAGAGGATTGGCAATCTCGAGCGGCTGCGAAAAAAAAAGTTAGTCGTTGCTTTACACATGGGACTGTGAGGAGGGAGGAGGCCTTAGCTGCTGGGGGGAGCAGGGAATTGAAGAGGTGAAAACGAGAGTCCCCCAAAAGAAAACAGGCAAAGTGCTGGAAGAAAGTGGAGGGAGGGGAAGAAAAAATACGGGAAAGCTTCAAAGCGTGTCAGGTCAATCCAGTAAAGTAAAGCAGCCTTGCTCCGGGAGGAGGGGAGAGAGGACTGGCAATCCCGACCGTCCCCTTCGTTGCTACTTTTTTTTTTTTTTTCGCTTTTCGCTTTTTAGATTTTTTCCACTTTCGTTGCTTCGGGAGGAGGGGGGAGAGGACTGGGGCTGCCCCGGAGACCAGCACCCATTGACGCGGCCAGGGCAGGTGAGCGTAGGAGAATCATCCACTTCCTGGTACCTGAAATGACAGATACCAGCGTGTCCGTGAAGCGTTAGGCCCGCGCACCCAGGTTACTGTATAGGCGCTGTATAGCGCTCTATACAGTAAAATGGGTTGCGCGGGCCTAACGCTTCACGGACGCTTCTTAGACGCAGCTTGCATTTGCAAGCTATTTACATACAGGATCGAGCGGTAGGTGAGCTGGACTGTGTGTGCAGCAACCGCGGGTGCGCCGGGCACTAACGCAGCTCTTCCTACCACTCGTTACTGGATTGACCTGAGTGTTGGGAGCAGGAAGCTAGTGTGAGGCTTTGTTTAAGTTTGTTAAAAAAAAAAACCAAACAAAAAAACCCCAAGACTGACTAAGGAGGAGCAACCCCCCCCCCCCCCCCGGGCATGGTTTTCGAGGTTCTTTTCTTCAGGGAGTCTTGATTTTTGTTTTTACTCAGAGATTTTTTTATTTTGCTCTGGCAACGCAATGGTAAGGGGATGGCCTGCTGCGCGTGTGGAGTGGCTCCCGTGCAGTTGAATTGTTGCGGTCTGTGTTCAGCCTGCGTCTCGGGTGAGGAGGGACCCTAAGAACTCCCGATGCCTGCCAAACGAAGAAAAATAGCGCCCGCACCAACGTCTACAGTCCTTAGCATTGCAGTCCACGTGTAGCCTTCCGTTGCTGTAACCGCGGGAACGGCGGCCATCTTGGATCCCCTGGCAGTCGGGCCTGCACTTTTGGGGACCAATGGGGATTTCCCTTCAGCACTTTTTCCGGTTCTCCCTGGTCCTATTGAGGGACAGGGGGACTCTGAGGGCTGCCTGGGGCAAAGTGCCATACCTGTGGGCCCCAAAGTGCCATACCTGTGCGGCCCCAATCGCTCCCCAGTGTTCCGACTCCGTTCTCGCCTGAATTCGTTCTTCTGATGCACAAGGCTTTTTTGACGTAACAGGAGGGGTTTGGGCCATATCAGGGTGGACAAGACCCTTTCACTTTATTTCAGGAGTCCGGATTGGGACCAATTGGACCTGGGCCATTGCAGAACACATCAGCCGCCAGGGGTCTGCGTTTGCCTGGTACAGCTCCACAGGCAGATGCCTACGAACCGGGGGTGATGCTCTTGGAGGATCGGGTGGCAGATCTGGGCACGGTTGATATGCAGGGGGATAATGTCAATCTGGGGCCTGCGGCCGAGGGTGATAACCCCAAGATCCTCCGGTTGTTCCGCAGGGAAGAACTAGTCCCTCTCATTCCCCAAGGTTTAGACGAGCTGGGGCTCCAGCCTTCGCTTGATGACTTTCGCAAGGATGGAGCGGATCCGGTCTTGGGGGGCATGAGGAGCCCTTCTTCCGGGTTTATGTGTCATGAGTCCATTAAAAAGATGGAAGACCAGGAATGGGATTGCGAGTTGGAAGGGCAATTGCCAAAGTTTATACCTTGCCAGAGCAGGCCTTGGAACTCTTTGAGCTCCCTAAGTTGGATGCGGTGGTCTCATCCGTCACAAAGACTACGACCATTCCAGTTGCGGGAGCGGCGGCTCTGAAGGATGTTCAGGACCGCAAGCTGGAGGTCCATCTCAAATGGATTTTTGAGGTTTCGGCTTTGAGTCTTCACGTGGCCATTTGTTCCAGCTTCAAGAAGAAAGCATATTTAAGTCGGAGGTCCCGAAGGGTAAAAAAAGTTAAAAAAAAAATAAATAAAAATTTGAATTCGGCCCCCGGCTGTCGGGCCGAAAACCGGATGCTCAATTTTGCTGGCGTCTGGTTTCCGAGCCCGTGGCTGTCAGCAGGCTCGAGAACCGACGCCGGCAAAATTGAGCGTCGGCTGTCAAACCCGCTGACAGCCGCCGCTCCAGGCTAAAAGGAGGCGCTAGGGACGCGCTAGTGTCCCTAGCGCCTCCTTTTCCCCGTTTCTACCGCACCACCTAATTTGAATACTGAATCGCGTGCACCGGCGAGGGGCAGGTGCGCGCGCCGGGAGAGCAGGCGTTCGTCCGCTCTCCCGTGGACTTTACTGAATCGGCCTGTAGGTTTGCTAGCCGGTCTGTGTCTGAATATGGACCTCATAATGAATTTGATTATTTATTTTTTAATTTTTGGTTTGTTGTAAACCTCATTGAGTGGTTCTTTTATGGATCAGATTACATTAGACTTTAGATAAAATACTGTTGTGACCCTTTTAAAAAAAGATCATTTAAGTACTTTGCCCTTGGAAGAGATCACCTGTGTAATGTAAAGCCTCTGAGCTGATTCAGTTTCTTTCTCTCTCTCTCTTATATTTTAAAGCTGATATTAATCCAGGTAATATCCACCTTCCTGGTTTGGTAAATTGTTTAAAGAAAATCCCTGTCAGCACTTCCAGACCTTCCAATCTCTCTTGCGGCATCTCAGCCACCATCACCTCCCAAGGGCACAGGGAACTAAGGCAACCGGAATTGGAGATTAAGAGATTACATCCCGAAGGTAAAGCAAAGCTCTTATGATGTCTAATTCACTCGGGTGCTGGGTGTGATCTCTAAATACCTCTCACTCAGGCTTTTGTTCTGGCGCAGTCTGTCACTCAAGATTCAAGAAACTTTCTTGGCCATGACAATTTGTGCGTATGTTGCAAGAATAGTACACAGGGAAGGTAATTTTGAAAGGGTAAAGTAGTGCGTGACCCCAGACATGGCCCTTTAAACTATGTGACCAATAAATGTTTGTTTATTTAAAATATTTATAATCCACCTATCATCTGTTCTAGGCAGATAACAATTGAACAAACATAATGAAAACCGGCTTAAAAACCTCAACATACATAATAAAACATAAGATTAACAGCATCCCTGGTTTGAACAGGTAATATCCAATTAATCACAAAACAAATCATTAACAAAAAACCACAGACAAATAAACATATAAAATATATCTGCTACTCCTCATCTAGCCATTAAGGCCGGGGCACAATACATTCAAAACATGTCCTCCAAAGCCTGCCTATATAAATGTGCTTCAGCATGTTTCCTAAACCTCAAAAAGAGAGCCCTCTGCCTTTCATTCCTCAGGAAACTTTCTCCAAAGAAAAGGTTCAGTCGCACAGAACAGCCTCTCTCTAAAATCCACAAGGTGAACCTGGTTGACAGAAGGTATTGTTAGTAAATTTTGTGGCTAAGATCTCAAAAGACGAATAGGTTGATATATCTTTAGCACAGACCTAAAACATTTAGGCTCAAAGCTGTGGATGATCTTAAAGACAAGAGAAATTATCGTAAATTTACTGCGCCAACTAATGGGCAACCAGTGCAACCTCATTAGTGCTAGTGGAATGTGATCCCAGATTCTAGCTCCTGAAACGATTCGTGCCACAGAGTTTGAAGTGTTTCGATAGTCCAGTGTAGAACTTACAAGTTCATGCAGTGCTGTCTTTAAATCAAGTTCTGAGAGAAAGGGCTGGAGTCGTAAAATTATGCACATGCTTTTATTTGTGTAGGAGAGAGGCCTTCCAGGCTGTGGAGTCTGGACAGGGTTGGGACATGCATACATCATTTTTACTTATTTTAAAAAGTATTGCGTGCAAATTGTCTCTGCAAAACTCCGTGCAACAAACAGCAGATGTAAATAAGCACATGCCGCTTTTCCAGGATAACTTTCACAGTGAAAGTATTCGTTACCACCTAAATGCTTCTGAAGATGGTCCTTGATGTGTTTTTCTGGTTTTCTCTCTCTTTTTTTTTTTTGCACTGGTTTCCATTTCTTCTTCTCATCCCAAATCATTAACTTTTTTTTTTCTCTGTCTCGCTCTGTCTCTTACTCCATCTCTCGTACTCTCTCTCATTCATTTTCTTTCTCTGTCATTCTCTCTAGATTGACTCTTTCACTTTCTCCGTCTCACTGTCATGCTTTTTATGTATCACAGATTTTTTTTCCTCTCCCCGTCTCGTTTCCTGTCTTGAGTTACTGTTTCTGATATTTCTCTTATATGCATGAACTTGATTTATATTTTAAAATCAGGAGGAAGTATCGGGAGCTCTGCCCTCTTGATCTCAGAAAACTGCTCACAGAGAACCACTGGACGGACTCCCAGCCCCTCAAGTCCAGCAGCCCGAGGCCTGGCTACTCACATGACACAGGGACCGTGGAGGCCTGAGACTGGGGTGAAGAGATCCTATGCAGAAGGTACAGCAAAGATCCCACCACCACAAAAGACGGCCTATACCCTTTGCCAGGTT